>NW_004447659.1:0-2158 GCF_000243295.1 Trichechus manatus latirostris
TGGCATTCCTTGCCTCGTTTAAATCTCTCCAACCTACCTTGAGGAAACTGAGACAGAGAGAGGTTAAGTAATTTGTCCAACATGTCAGAGGTCCTAAGCGGTGGGGCGTGGACTTGAACCCACACCTGTCGGATCCCAGGTCTTAGGATCTGAGCACTGCACTTGTCTGCCTCCTGAGAGCTGACTGTCTTTCCTCCAAGTCCCAGGGCCTGGCTGGGGGCAGGGAGTCCTGCACCCCTCTCCTGGCCTGCACAGCCCTAGCTGCTGAGAGTCCCTTCATCACCCATGACCTCAGGTTACCCTCCAACAACCCTTCAGGGGAGGCAGGGCAGAGACTAGGACTCAAGGTTGTCAGATGATGAGAGGCCCATGGTGTCGAGGGGCAGGATGGGGACCTACACCCATGTCCCCTCCTGGTCCTGAGCACCCCCATCATCTGGCTCTGCTCTGGCCAGGGGGCCACTGTCCTGTGCCTGCATCCTCCTCCTCCCGCCCCAACACCAGCTCCAGGGCCAGCTGTCCCCCATTCCCCCCTACCCCCCACCCCCAACCCCTGCAAAGTGGCAAGTGCCTGGCCCTGCGCTCCCAGTGGCAGTGGGCACCTAGTCTGTGGGTGGCTGCTGCTCAGCTCTCAGGCTTCTGCTCCTAGGCTGGTCCAGCCAGTGCCTGCAGGACTGGGGCCACTTCTTCTCTCTGGCCATCCCCAGCATGCTCATGATATGCATCGAGTGGTGGGCCTACGAGATTGGGAGCTTCCTTATGGGTACGTGCAAGTGGGCGGGGTGGGGCACCATGTGTGGGCAACTTGCCCAGTCCAGAAGCCCCTCTGAGTCCAAAGGCGGGTCCCAGCACAGCCCGGCTGGTGGGGCTGAGTCTGTCTGTTGCTCGCCTGTCACCCCTGCTGGGCTGGGAGCCCCCCGAAGGCAGGCCTGTGCCTTTTGTGCCTTCCACCTTCCATCTCTGTGTCCCCAGAATAGCCCAACACCAGGCTTGGCACCTTGTGGGTCTCTGTGAGAGTGGGCTGAGTCAATGAAGGAGTGAGGGAGGGAATGACGGGGGCGGGAGGGTGAGCAGCAGCAAGGGCTTGGCAAGTGCGGGGACTCTCGCCAGACACTTCTCGTGTGTTTATCATGGCATTCTGCACAGAGTTGAAACATCCTGAAAATCAGAAAGCCTGGCCTGGAACAGCCCCTAGAGACCTACTAGGCCAATCCCTGGCCCTATTTACAGATGAGAAAATGGAGTCCCAAGAATAAGAGAAATTGTCCACAGTCACCCAGAAAATGATGGCAGGGCTAGGGCCTGAACTCAGGTCTCCTGACCTTGGTCCATCCCCCATTTAACGACAGACCCTCTCTCATCACCTCTGTTCCTGGGAGGAGCAGCCTGCAGCGCATTCTGGACAGCAACTGGGCCAGGGTTTTCCTAGCAGGTGGAAGGTCAAGCAGGAAAATTTTGGCTGCAAATCTGCTCTTCAGAACCACTTGTCCCTTTGTCCCCAGAGCAGAGAATCACGGTGTCAGCCAGTCTCCGGGCTCCTCCCCACTGGCTAGGCCAGCAGGTGGAGTTTGACTGACCTGAGGTTGGATCCCTTACCACTCCCCGCTCACCACTGTGCTCCTCCCCACCCTACCCCCCACCCCCCAACAGGCCTGCTCAGCGTGCTGGACCTCTCTGCTCAGGCTGTCATCTACGAGGTGGCCACGGTGACATACATGGTGAGTGACGCTCCTCTGCGGGTGCCTTCCCACACTCTCCACCTGGAGCCCAACCCCCACTGATCACTAGCGGGTGCCGTGGGGGGTAGACTGTCACCACACAGGGCACCATGTCTCCTGAGGGACCCCTCTAGGGCCTCTCCCAAGGGTGTGAAGTGCCTCAGGGTGAGGGGCCCCTCCCACGTCCTGTAGCGTCAGGTCTAGGATCTGCTTGGCCGAGGCTGAGCTTGCACACCGGTGGCACACAGAAGTGTAATATTCAATTCACATGACCGTAGAATTTTTAAAAATTTCTAAACATCATTCACAAATTGGGAGATTTCACATAATAATCTGGAGTCCCATGCCCCTCTCCTCCCCACAGACACGCAGCATCTGAGGGCTCCTGAGGGCAACTGAGCCTGTGATCCCAGCTTTAAGCAAAGGATTCACAGAAATCT
>NW_004447660.1:0-2157 GCF_000243295.1 Trichechus manatus latirostris
ATAGGGGCCCATGAATAAGAGGTGCCCCCCAGTACTTACAGCCAACAGCATTTAGGTCCTCAGAGTCCAGCTACAAAACCCACCCACCTACATGCTCTAGGGAACAGGGACAAGCCTTCCTCCTGGACACTTGCAGGTGGTCATCAGCCCCCTGCCTTGCTCAGAGTGTGTCCCCCTGCCGCAGCCAGATGCCTGTGCCTACACCAATCACCCATGCCTGTCTAGGACTGTAAGTGAGAGCTTACACCACACACTTGGTGGCTACCTTGGCGCCTGAGCTGAATCCATACAGGAGGAGTGTGCTGACTCCGGAGATCACATACCTAGTAACGGATCTAACAACCTGGTGACAGGACATTAGAGCTTCAAAGTTGCCAATAATCAAAATAGCTCATACGAGCAGCCTATTTGGGCATATCAAAACAAAACAAGAAGCTAGGACACAGTAAGGAAACATAAAATAAATAAATATAATAACTTATTGATGGCTTGGAGACAACAGTCAATATCAAATCACATAAACAGGAAATCCATGATGGCTTCAGAAGCTCCCAAAATAAAGAATATAGAAATTTTCCAGAGGAGAAAAATTTCTTGGAATTACTGGAGGCAGAATGCAAAAGAGTAATATACAGAACTCTTCAAGAAATTACGAAGGAAATTAAGAAAATGCAGAACACGCAATAAAGAAAATTAAAAAGATTAGAGAAGAGCATAATGACAAATTTATTAGGCTGCAAGAATTCATAGACAGTAATCAGAAATCCAGAAGATTAACAGTAAAATTTCAGAATTAGACAACTCAATACAAAGTCATAGGAGCAGAATTGAGGCAATGGAAGTGAGAATTAGTGAGATTGAAGACAAAGCACTTGACACCAACTTACTTGAGGAAAAATCAGATAAATGGATTTTAAAAAATGAATCAGATAAAAGTTTTAAAAACATTATGTGGGACTCTATCAAGAGGAATAACCTAAGAGTGATTGGAGTACCAGAACGGAGTGGGGGGATAACAGAAAATACAGAGAGAATTGTTGAAGATTTGTTGGCAGAAAACTTCCCTGATATCATGAAAGATAACAAGATATCTATCCAAGATGCTCATTGAACACCATATAAGGTACATCCCAAAAGAAAGTCACCAAGACATATTATAATCAAACTTGACAAAATCAAAGATAAAGAGAGAATTTTAACAGCAGCTAGGGATAAACAAAAAGTCATCTACGAAGGAAAGTCAATAAGACTGACCTTGGACTACTCAGCAGAAACCATGCGAGCAAGAAGGCAATGGGATGACATATATAAAGCTTTGAAGGAAAAAAACTGCCAGCCAAGAATTATATATCCAGCAAAACTGTCAATCAAATATGATGGCAAAATTAGGGCATTTCCAGATAAACAGAAGCTTAGGGAATTTGCAGAAACCAAACCAAAATTATAAGAAATACTAAAGGGATTCCTCTGGTTAGAAAATCAGTAATGTCAGATAACAACCCAAGACTAGAACACAGGACAGAGCAACCAGATATCAACCCAGATAGGGAAGTCACAAAAGTAAATCAAAGCTAAAACACTGAAAATAGAGAAACAGATGTCAATATGTAAAAGACGACAACATTAAAACAAAAAAGAGGGACTTAATAAATGTAGACACAGATTTTTTATATGGAGAAAAAGTCAAGGTGATATAAAGAAATAAAAGACTGGTAGAAAAATAAGGTTAAATATTTAGGTAACCACAAAGGAAACTAACAATCCTACTAGTCAAAATAAAAAAC
Source organism: Trichechus manatus latirostris (assembly GCF_000243295.1). Lineage (NCBI taxonomy): Eukaryota > Metazoa > Chordata > Mammalia > Sirenia > Trichechidae > Trichechus > Trichechus manatus. Next base: position 1,785 of record NW_004447660.1, read on the forward strand.
TAGAAAAATATAAAGACTCAGCAAACACAAAATCAACGACAATGAAAAAGATGAAAATAAAATACATAAAGAAAAATGACTCAGCACAGAAAATGAAGGGGGAAAAAAATGTGAACAACACACAAAAAAATACATTAAAATGACAGCACTAAACTCACACCTGTCAATAATTACCCTGAATGTAAATGGACTAAATGCACCAATAAGGAGACAGAGAGTGGCAGATTGGATAAAAAAACATGATCTGTCTATATGCTGCCTACAAGAGACACACTTAGACTTCAAGACACAAACAAACTAAAACTCAAAGGATGGAAAAAATATATCAAGCGAACAACACTCAAAAAAGAGCAGGAGTGGCAATATTAATCTC
>NW_004447661.1:0-2117 GCF_000243295.1 Trichechus manatus latirostris
GAGGGTCCAGAAATAAACCCACACATCTATAGTCAACTGATTTTTGAACAAAGAGTGCTAAGTCAATTCAATGGGAGAAAGAAGAGTCTCTTCAATAAATGATGCTGGGAAAATTGGATTTCCACATGCAGAAAATGAAATAGAATCCATGCCTCATACCATACACAAAACAAATTCAAAATGGATAAAGGACCTTAATGTGTAAACTAAAACTATAAAATTCTTAGAACAAGCAGGGACAGCGCTGTCAGGCTTAGCATTCAACAGTGGATTATCTAAAATAATAACAAGGGCACAAACAGCAAAAAACAAAAAAAGTAAATAGGACCCCATGAAAATTAAAAACATTTGTTCATCAAAAGACTTTACCAAAAAAGTGAAAAGACAAGCTACCAACTGGTAGAATATCTTCAGAAACCGTACATCCAACAAGAATCTAATAATGAAAATATATATAAAACTTCAACAACTTAACAACAAAAAGACAAACTCAATTATAAAATAGGAAGAGTACTTGAATAATAGACATTTCACCAAAGAAAACATTCGAATGGCCACCAAACACATAAAAAGATGCTCAGAATCATTAGCCATCAGAAAGATGCAAATCAAAACCACAATGAGATATCACTTCACTCCCACTAGGATGACTAAGATTAAAAAACAGAAAATAGGAGGTGGGGCCAAGATGGCAGAGTAGTCAGATGCTTCCTGTGGTTCCTCTTACAACAAAGACCAGAAAAAACAAGTAAATCAATTATATATGACAAGCTAGGAGCCCTGAACATCAAAAGCAAAGTTGAGGAATCAGACTGAGTGGCAGAGGGAGGAAGAGACAGTTCAGAAGCAGCGAGGAGTTGCCAGACCTGACTCGGTGGGAACAAGCACCCTGGAGGCTAGATCAGCTGGCATGGGAAATGAGGTAAACAGTGCTCGCGACACATTTTCCACATTGGGAGAGACTGAGCAGCAGTGGAGAGTCGGCTCAAATCTCCAGGACCAGTGAAAAATGGCATTCGATCAGCAAAAGATAAGTTCATATGTCTAACTTACCATTTGTATCAAAAAACACTCCCTTTGGGAAGAACCTCTCTCCCATTTACCTGCCCCCTCCCCGCTCTGCACTGAGTCCAGGCCAGTTTCAGTGATTGCCACATCCCCTGGGCCAGAAGTAGGTCACATTGCATGCCATGAGCCATTCTCCCGACTTTGGAGAGGGAACAAATTAACAAACAGGAAAAAATAATCTGCCAGCTCCTCTCAGGCAGGCACAGCTCCTTTGCCTAGGAACAGGCATATGGGGTCCATGGACTTCGAATGCTTTCAGCCCTGCATAGACCTGTGTGGGCCCATTTCAACAGCGTAGGCCCTCATTAGCACAGTACAACAGGGTATATACCTGAAGCCTAATTTCAACTGTATCAGCTATATGATGGAGTGACAGGTCGTGACATTTGACACTGCTGTGTCCATTAAGCAGGGTCCTCACCTACCCACATCAGGGGCCTGAGGACTGGCAGCTCCAACCACACCACCTAGCCACTCATGACAAGGGTCCAAGAATAAGTGGTGCCTCTCAGTCCTTACAGCCAACAACATTGGGTACCCATAGTCTGGCTTCAAAACCAACCCACCTACGTGCTGTAGGTAACAGGGACACACTTTCCTCTCAGACATTCAGGGGCAGCCACCAGCTCCCTGCCTTGTTCAGCACATGACCCCCTACCGCAGCAAGATACCTCTACCTACTCCAATCACCCGTACTCTCACACCACACACTTGGTGACCAATGACTGGGACACATGAGCTGAATCCATACAAGAAGAGTAATGGTTTCCTGGGCTCATATACTCAGTAATAGCTCTAACTACCTGGTGACAGGACATGAGAGCATCAAAAGTGCCAATAATCAAACTAGCTCATAGGAGCAGCCTATTTGGACATATCAAAACAAAACAAAACAAGAAGCTAGCACACAGTAAGCAAACATAAAATAAATAAATATAGTAACTTATTGATGGCTCAGAGACAACAGTCAATATCAAATCACGTAAAGAGGCAGACCATGATGGCTTCAGCAAGCACCAAAACAAATAATCAAGAAATCTTCTGGAGAA
>NW_004447662.1:0-2153 GCF_000243295.1 Trichechus manatus latirostris
AACCACAAAGAAAGTTAACAAACCTACTCATCAAAATAAAGAAGAAAAACATAAAGTCTCAGTAAAGACAAATCCTACAAAAACAAAACAAATGAAAAAAATCCACAAACAAAAGGAACTCAGCACAGGAGAGTGAGAGGAACAAAGAAAATGTCAGCACCACAAAAAAAAGCACTACAAAATGAAATCCCACTCCTAGGAATATATCCTAGAGAAGTAAGAGCCATCACACAAATAGACGTATGCACACCTATGTTCACTGCAGTACTGTTCACAACAACAAAAAGATGGAAACAACCTAGATGCCCACAACAGGTGAATGGATAAACAAATTATGGTACATACACACAATGGAGTACTACACAACGATAAAGAACAATGATGTGAAGCATCTCAGAACATGGATGAAACTGGAGGACATTATGCTGAGTGAAATAAGTCAATCACAAAAGGACAAATATTGTAAAAACTCTATTGTAAAAACTAATGAAAAAGTTTACACACAAAAAGTAACAATCTTTGTTGGTTAAGAGGGATGGGAGGGGTGGGGCGGGAACGAAATAGACAACAGATAAGTGGTAACTTTGGTGAAGGGTAAGACAGTACACAATACTGAGGAAGCCAGCACAACTTGTACAAGAAAAGGTCATGGAAGCTCCATAGACACTTCCAAACTTCCGAGGGACTGAATTGCTGGGTGGAGGGCTGTGGGGACCGTGGTCTTGGGGAACATCTAACTCAATTGGCATAACACAGTTTATAAAGACAATGTTCTACATTCTACCTTGGTGAGTAGTGTCTGAGGTCTTAAAAGCCTGTAAGCAGCCATCTAAGATACTCCACTGGTCTCACCCCTTCGGGAGCAAGGTAGAACAAAGAGAACAAGATACAAGGAAAAGATTAATCCAAAGGACTAATGGACCACAGCTACCATGGCCTCCACCAGACTGACTCCAGTACAGCTAGATGGTGCCTGGCTACCACCACTGACTGCTCTGACTGGGATCAAAATAGAGGGTCCTGGACAGAGCTGGAGAAGGATGTAGAACAAAATTCTAACTTAAAAAAAAACAAACAAAACAGATTTACTGGCCTGACAGAATGGAGAAACCCCAAGCATATGGCCCCCGGACACTCTTTTAGCTCAGTGGTGAAGTCACTCCTGAAGTTCACCGTTCAGCTGATGATTGGACAGCCTCATAACACAAAACAGGACTAACGAGGCACAGCAGTCCAGGGACAAGGACTAGAAGGCAGAAGGGGACAGGAAAGCTGGTGATAGGGAACCCAAAGTTGAGTAAGGGCAGTGTTGACATGAGTGGGGTTGTTAACCATTGTCATAGGGCAATATGTGTACTAACGGTTTAATGAGAAACTATTTGTCCTGCAAACCTTCATCTAAGGTACCAAAAAAAAAGAACTGTCTATGTGAGATCAAATTGACAACAGCAACTCAAAAGGTTTGATGGGAAGCCTAGGAGGCAGTGAGTTGAAGATAATGGTGATGGAATATTTGGGAAAAGGATAGTGAGAATAGCAGCACTACTGGAACAATGTAATCAATGTCACTGAATTGTACATGTAGAAACTTTTGAAGTGGTGTAACTTTGGCTATGTATATTTTCACCAAAAAAAAAGTCCTCCAAGGTCGAGAAGGGAGAATGTTGACATGTCGTGGGGGTTGTTAACAAACATCATAAAACAATATGTGTACTGACTATTTAATAAGAAACTATTTGTTCTGTAAACCTTCATCTAAAGTACAATAAAAAAGAAAGCTAGAAATAGAAGTATCATACGATCCAGCTATCCCACTCCTTGGAATATATCCTAGAGAGATAAGAGCTGCCACACGAATAGATATATACACACCCACGTTCATTGCATCAGTGTTCACAATAGCAAAAAGATGGAAATAACCTAAGTGCCCATCAACGGACAAACGAATAAACAAATTATGGTATATCCACACAATGGAATACTATGCAATGATAAAGAACAATGATGAAGCCATGAAACATCTTATAACATGGAGGAAGCTGGAGGTCATTATGCTGAGTGAATTTAGTCAGTCACTGAAGGACAAATATTGCATAAGACTACTATTATAAGAACTCAAGAAAAGGTTTAAACACAGAAGGAAACATTCTTTG
>NW_004447663.1:0-2151 GCF_000243295.1 Trichechus manatus latirostris
ATGGTTCAACATTAGAAAAACAATCAATGTAATCCATCACATAAATAAAACAAAAGACAAGAACCACGTGATCTTACCAATCGATGCAGAAAAGGCATTTGACAAAGTCCAACACCCATTCATGATAAAAACTCTCAACAAAATAGGGATAGAAGGGAAATTCCTCAGTATAACTAAGGGCATTTATACAAAGCCAGCAGCCAACATCATCCTAAATGGAGAGACTTTGAAAGCGTTCCCCTTGAGAACGGGAACCAGACAAGGATGCGCTTTATCACCATTCTTATTCAACATTGTGCTGGAGGTCCTTGCCAGAGCAATTAGGCTAGAAAAAGAAAGAAAGGGCATCCAAATTGGTAAGGAAGAAGTCAAAGTATCTCTATTTGCAGATGATATGAGCTTATACACAGAAGACCCCAAAGAATCCACATGAAAACTACTGGAACTAATAGAAGATTTCAGCAAAGTTTCAGGATACAAGATAAACATGCAAACATCAGTTGGATTCCTTTACACCAACAAAGAGAACTTTGAAGAGGAAATCACCAAATCAATACCATTTACAATAGCCCCCAAGAAGATAAAACACTTAGGAATAAATCTAACCAGAGACACAGAAGACCTATACAATGAAAACTATAAAACAGTACTGCAAGAAACCAAAAGAGACCTGCATAAGTAGAAAAACATACCTTGCTCATGGATAGGTAGACTCAAATTGTGAAAATGTCATTCTACCCAAAGCGATCTGCAGATACAATGCAATCTTGATCCAAATTCCACCAGCATTTTTTAATGAGATGGAGAAACATATCACCAGCTTCATATGGAAAGGGATGAGGCCCCGAATAAGTAAAGCATTACTCAAGAAGAACAAAGTGAGAGGCCTCACATTACCTGATTTTAGAACCTATTATACTGCCACGGTAGTCAAAACAGCCTGGTACTGGTACAACAACAGATACATAGACCAATGGAACAGAATTGAGAATCATCTGCCTATGAGCAGCTGATATTTGACAAGGGCCCAAAGTCCATTAATTGGGGAAAAGACAGTCTCTTTAACAAATGGTGCTGGCATAACTAGATATCCATCTGCAAAAAACTGAAACAAGACCCATACCTCACATATTAGGCCACAAAAACTAACTCAAAATGGATCAAAGATGTAAATATAAAATCGAAAATGATAAAGATCATGGAAGAAAAATAGGGACAACGCTAGGAGCCCTAATACATGGTAGAAACACAATACGAACCATAAGTAACAATGCACAAGCACCAAAAGAGAGACTAGATAAATGGTAGCTCCTAAAAATCAAACACTTAGGCTCATCAAAAGACTTCACCAAAAGAGTCAAAAGACAACCTACGGACTGGGAAAAAATTTTTGGCTACAACAGTTCCAGTCAGCGTCTAATCTCTAAAATCTACAAGATACTGCCGAAACCTCAACAACAAAAAGACAAATAACCCAATGAAAAAATGGGCAAAGGATACGAACAGGCACTTCGCCAAAGAAGATATTCAGGTGGCTAACAGACACATGAAGACATGCTCAGGATCATTAGCCATTAGAGAAATGCAGATCAAAACTACAATGAGATATCATCTCACCCCAACAAGGCTAGCACTAATCCAAAAAACACAAAATAGTAAATGCTGGAGAGGTTGTGGAGAGACTGGAAGACTCATACACTGTTGGTGGGAATGTAAAATGGTACAGCCACTTTGGAAATCGATTTGGCACTTCCTTAAAAAGCTAGAAATAGAAGTACCATACGATCCAGCTATCCAGCTCCTTGGAATATATCCTAGAGAAATAAGAGCCATCACACGAGTAGGTATATGCACAGCCGTGTTCATAGCAGCACTGTTCACAATAGCAAAAAGATGGAAACAACCTAGGTGCCCATCAACAGACGAATGGATAAACAAATGATGGTATATCCACACAATGGAATACTATGCAACGATAAAGAACAATGATGAAGCCGTGAAACATCTTATAACATGGAGGAATCTGGAGGTCATTATGCTGAGTGAATTTAGACAGTCACAGAAGGACAAATATTGTATAAGACCACTATTATAAGAACTCAAGAAAAGGTTTAAACACGGAAGAAAACATTCTTTGATGGTTACAAGGGT
>NW_004447664.1:0-2147 GCF_000243295.1 Trichechus manatus latirostris
GGGAATTCCAGAATACTTAATTGTGCTCATGAGGAACCTGTACGTAGACCAAGAGGCAGTCATTTGAACAGAACAAGGGGATACTGTGTAGTTTAAAATCGGGAAAGGTATGCGTCAGGGTTGTATCCTTTCACAATACTTATTCAGTCTGTGTGCTGAGCAAGTACTCTGAGAAGCTGTACCATATGAAGAAGAATGTGGCATCAGGATTGTCGGAAGACTCATTAACAACCTGAATATGCAGATGACATAACCTTGCTAGCTGACAAGAAGAGGACCTGAAACACGTACTGATGAACATTAAAGACTACAGCCTTCAGTATAGACTACACGTCAACATGAAGAAAACAAAAATCCTCACAACTGGACCAATAAATAATATTGTGATACATGGAGAAAAGACTGAAGTGGTCAAGGATTTCATTTTACTTGGATCCTTATTCAACTCCCATGGAAGCAGCACTCAAGAAATCAATCAACATACAGCATTGGGCAAATCTGCTGCAAAAGACCTCTTTAAAGTATTGAAAAGCAAAGATATCACTTTGAGGACTAAGTTGTGTCTGACCCAAGCCATGATATTTTCAGTCCCCTCATATGCATATGTAAGCTGGACAATGAATAAGGAAGACTGAAGAAGCATTGATGCCTTGGAATTACAGTGTTGGCAAACAATATTGACTGCCAGAAGAACGAACCAGTCTGTCTTGGGAGAAGTACAGCCAGAGGGCTCCTTGGAAGCAAGGATGATGAGACTTTGTCTCACGTAGTTTGGATGGTTATCAGGAGGGACCAGTCTCTGGAGAAGGACATCATGGATTGACACAGTGGTTGCAACAATGGGCTGTAACATAGCAACCATTGTGAGCATGGAGAAGGACCGGGCAGTGTTTCGTTCTGTTGTACACTGGGTCACTTTTGCAACCATCTCTATGGTACCTAAAACAACAACATGCTGGTAACTCACTGTTTTAATTATTGTAGCTGGGTAGTATGTTTTGAGACTGGGAATTGTAAGTCTTCTGACTTTGTTTTTCTTTTACAAGATTGTTTTGGCTATTCGGTACTTCTTGCAATTACATATGACTTTGAAGATCACCTTTTCATTTTTGCAAAGGGTCATTGGTATTTTGATAGGAATTGCATTGAATCTGTAGATCCTTTTTTGGGAGTATTCCCATCTTAGCTATTAATTGTTAATAATCCGTGAATGTATCTTTCCATTTATTTGGTTTTAAAATTTTCTGTCAGCCATACTTTGTAATTTTCAGATTATAAGTCTTGCACCTCCTTGTTTAAATTTATTCCTAAATATTTAGCATTTCTTTTGCATTTTTTCTTTTGTTAAATACATAGGTAACAAAGCATTTTCCATTTTACAATCTTCACATGTAGAGTTCAGTGACAATTATGTTCATCATGTTATTCAACCATCGCCATTAACCATTCCTGAATATTTTGTATTTTTTTATGCTACTGTAAATTTTTTAAAATTATTATTTGATTTAGGATTGTTCATTGCTTGTGTATGGAAATACAACAGAATTCTGAGTGTTGATCTTGTTTCCTGCAACTTTGTTGAATTCGTTCGTTAGCTCTAATTAATTGTGAATTCTCTAATATTTTCAATATATAGGACCATGTCATCTATGAATAAAGATGATTTTTTTATTGTGCTTTAAATGAAAGTTTACAGTTCAAGTTAGTTTCTCATACAAAAATTTATACACATACTGCTGTGTGCCCTCTACTTTACCAAGCATGACGTCCTTCTCAAGGGACTGGTCCCTCCTGATAACATGTCCAAAGTAAGTGACATGAAGTCTCTCCATCCTTGCTTCTAAGAAGCTTTCTGGCTGTACTTCTTCCAAGACAAATTTGTTCGTTCTTCTGGCAGTCCATGGTATATTCAATAGTCATCGCTAACACCGTGGTTTAAATGTGTCACTACTTCTTTGGTCTTCCTTATTCATTGCCCAGCTTTCACATGCTTATGAAGCAATTGAAAAACCATGGTTTGGCTCAGGTGCACCTGAGTCATCAAAGTGACATCTTTGCTTTTTAAGATTTTAAAGAGGTCTTTTGCAGCAGATTTGCCCCACGCAATATGCCATTTGATTTCTTTTTAATTGTGCTTTAAGTGAAAG
>NW_004447665.1:0-2146 GCF_000243295.1 Trichechus manatus latirostris
TTCATAACGTTTTTCAAATCACATTTCATACTTCTAAGTTATCAAATCAGCACACATTAATGCTCATTAATGCTATCCATTCCTTGGAAATTTTATTTTTTAGTAAATACTAACTCTAACCAAAATAAAAGTAAATATGATTTGTCAAAGCTCCTGGGAGGAAAAGTTTTTATTTTCCTCTTAACCCAGTGAATTCATTGTAAAGAGTAGCAATATTGTGACTTCATATGAATAGTGAGTGGCATATACAGTGCTGACTAGTCTACAAGTCTCCATTTAGTCAGCAGTAAATCATGTAAGCTAGACTGCAGTCCACGTTGTCACTACAGTCACAGTAAGGACTGAAAGGCCAGCTTTGTTCATTTTGCTAGATCCCCTAATTACAAGATGAATTATAATTTTTTAATGGCCCCAGGAAAAAAAATGGAGAGTAAATTTAAACTGCCCCATGATCAATTTCTATTTATGTTTAGAAGTACTTACGGGACGCAAAACCTTCATAGTACTCTGAGAAACAATATTTATTCTCTTGGATTCCACAAACATTTGAGATCTTCTTATGATTACGTGACCTTATTTGGAAATAGGGTCTTTGAAGATGTAATCAAGTCAAGATGAGGTCATTAGCGTGGGTCCTCATCCAGTATAACTGGCTTCCTTATAAGAACAAGAGAAAAGATGTATACACTGTGAAATGGTGGTAGCAGTAATAGTAGCATCAGAAGCTGTCTAACTTCAGGGGGGATAATGACCAGGATCAGCCCAAAGCCAACTCCCATGAGGTAGAGGTCAGACGTACCTCCACCTTCCAACCTTTTTACCAATTCTGTCACCGGTCATCCCTCTCCCAGCACTCTCTACTTCTCTTCCGGGTTCAGTAATCTGTTGCAATGGCCGCACAGAACTCACAGACCATACTTATAGTTAAGTGGTTTGTTAAGGAAGTAACCAGGGTATAACTCAGGGTCAGGATCAACAGGCTACAACTCAGGAACACGATCAAGAACACGATCACGATCAGCAAGTATGTAAGCAAAGCCTATCTTCTTCAGTGCAGGGCAGCTCTCTCAGCTCCTCTTGGCCATGCAGGCCTCCTCTCAGCCCCCTCAGGACAGGCTCCTCTTGGCCCTGCCATCTGTCACTACCAACTCGGTTGCTGGGCTCCTTCTGGGCCTCTCACGATCTTGAGTGTTACAGCTCTTGACTCGTGTTACAGCTCTTTTAGGGGGTTCCTTGCCTCCTCTCTCTCTCTCCCTCTCTGCTTCTTCTTCCTTCTGCTTCTTTCCGTCTCAAAAACCTCTGTGGCATAGGCTGAATATACACAAACTCCTTGTCATTTTGAAGACATGGCCTTCCAACCAGGGCCACAAATACACCAATCAATCACAAGATAAGCTGCAGCCCAGGGCCAGACAAAAAGTCTCAAACCACAAATTGTTTACTGTTTACCCAGGAAATGTCAGTAAATCTGGACAAAAGTAACAAACCCTCTGGGGTGAAAAACTAGGGCAAAGATAACTCCTCGGGGCTTAGGGGAAAAAAAAAATCTCTCATGCTGTTTTTCCAAAGAACCAAGGCAAAAGGCCACATAAAGGAACTCATTTCACCACAGACACAGACAGGAAAAATTCCATGTGATGGCAGAGGCAGAGATTGGAGTAATGGTCTACAGTCCAAGCAACACCAAGAACTGCCAACAACACCAGAAGTTAAGTGAAAGTCACAGATGAGATTCTCCTCTAGAGCCTTCAGAAAGAGCACGACCCTGTCAAAATGTTGATTTTAGACTTTCAGCCTCCCTAAAATACAGAGAATAAATTTTTGTTGTTTTCAACCACCTAATTTAAGATAATTTGGTATAGAGAAATCCTAGGAAACTAATACACAAAGAAACAGGAAACCATGACACATACCAGGGGAAAAAACAGGCAACTGAAACTGCCTATGAGAGGAGCCAACTGTCGGATTTGTTTTTAGTTAATTTTTTTGTGAACATATACACAGCAAAACATACACCAATTCAACAATTTCTTCAAGTACAATTCAGTGACACTGATTACATTCTTCAAGTTGTGCAACCATTCTTGCCATCCTTTTCCATATTATTGCACCACCATTTGAAAGGGGCTGCATAGAAATTTCACAT
>NW_004447666.1:0-2142 GCF_000243295.1 Trichechus manatus latirostris
CTAAGATGGATATGGGAGAGAGGAGAGAGGAACAGGAGCCAAAAACATACAAACAAACAAAAAAGAATGCTAGGGGAGCTTGCCATTGGAGTGGAGAGATGAGAGACTATGAAATGGAGAAAAACAGAAGGGGGAGGAGGAAGAAAAGAAAAGAATGAATAAATAAGAATCAGAAAGGTTAAAGAACTGCAAAGTTCCCAGGGATCCCACCGATACAGCTATGAGGTCTGGGGAAGTTGCTCTCAGGTGTTGCAGTACGGCCTGGCTAGAGGGCGTAGAGGTATACAATGCCAGGTATTCAGGGAACAGAAAGAGAAGGAAGATATAAAGATACGAGAAACTGAGCAATGAAGGAAGACGAAAAGGGAAAAAGAGGAAAAAGAAAACAAACAAAAAAAAAAAAAAAAAAAGGCCCCCAAAGAAACAGGAAAAAAAAAAAAAGCCAACTTAAAAAGAAATGAACTCAGGGATCCCTCTGCACGTCTGTGGAAGCTGAAGGGGAGTCTCCCTGCCACGCAGCTCAGCCTGGCCAGAAAGGGCTCCCAACTCAGGAAAAGGAAAAGAAAACAAACAAACAATTGAAAACAAACAAATGAACAAAAGCCCCGGGATCCCACCAGTGCAGCAGCCCAAACTGGGAAGCAGCTCCACACTCGAACGGAGTTCCACAGCCCCTCAGGAAGAAGCAAAGATGGCACACGGAGCAAGGTACTTGAGCAAAGGGAGGGGGAGGTGGCGAGAGGCAAGGAAGAAATAAAAAGAAGCAGAAAAAAACAACACCAGCAGCCAACAAATGGCACTCAGAGAGCCAGCCAGTGTGGGCTGGTGTTTCTGGACAAGAGACTGTGTCTGTGGGAAGCAGAGGGGGCTGAGTGTGGGTGAAGAGGGGTAGAGAGTGTGAAAGCTTATATCACAAATTACCGGAGCTCTGCAGCCCCTCAGGAAGAAGCAAAGATGGCGCACGGAGCAAGGTACTTGAGCCAAAAGAGGGGGAGGTGGGGAGAGGCAAGGAAGAAATAAAAAGAAGCAGAAAAAAACAACACCAGCAGCCAACAAATGGCACTCAGAGAGCCACCCGTTTGGGCGTGTGGAATCCAAGCAGCCACTGTTTCCCAGTCAAGAGACTGTGGCCGTGGGAAGCAGAGGAGGCCCAGTCGGGGTGAAGAAGGGTGGGGGGTGGGAAGGCATATATCGCAGATTACCAGTTGTTTTGTCTCCCACTGGAAGCTCTGTGAGGCTGCTTTCTGGTACCCCCTGTTTGCTGGTCTCCGATAGGGGTCCAAGATCGTGGATCTGCGCTGCATTCGCTGGTAGGGGACCTCTGCATGAATCTCTCCTCGCTCTCCGTTCTCTGTCAGTTTTCTCACTCCATTTGGTGCTTTGCTGAGTTCTTTATCTCTTCATTTGATGTTTTAGGGTTTCAGGATGGTTGTATTCTCTGTTCAGCTTAGTTTTTCGGATCTTTGCTGTGGAGGGACAGCGTGGTGCTTCCGCCTAGAGTGCCATTTTGCCCCAGGCCTCCAATTCTTAGATATTCTTGTCCATATTCCTTGTTTTTAATTTTATTTAGAGGGACTAGTAAATGCTCAAAGGACTAAAACTAAACAGCATTTTTCCTACTTATGTACCAAACAAAAACCAAAATAACAAACAAAAAAGGCTTTCCTGTTCAAGAAAAATTACATGGAAGGGTGCTGACCAAATATGTGGGCTGGATCACTCAATAGTTGTCAGCAATCTTTGGACAGTTGTAGAGCAAAGGAAAAGTGGCAAACGTTTGACTAGGGTCTGCACTGTAGTTTCAAATGATGGACCATTGAGCTTGACATTAATTTTAAAATTAATTACTGGGCAGATTGCTATTAAGGAATCAGAGACCACAAACCAAAAACCAAACCCATTGCTGTCCAGTTGATTCTGACTCATAATGACCCTGTAGGACAAAGTAGAACTGCCCCATAGGGTTTCCAAGGAGCAGCTGGTGGATTCGAACTGCTGACCTTTTGGTTAACAGCCAGGCTCTTAACCACTGCAGCACCAGGTCTCCAGAGACCACAAGGCACAACAAAAATCAATACTGCACATTGTGCTTGAGGTCTGCTAATCCTTACAATGAAGTTACCTGTTACCATCCTTATTTTA
>NW_004447667.1:0-2139 GCF_000243295.1 Trichechus manatus latirostris
CGTTTCCTTTTGTCCTGAATTACTACCCCTTCCTGCCTTCTCGGAAACCCTGGTTGCGTAGTGGTTAAGTGCTACGGCTGCTAACCAAAAACGTCGGTAGTTCGAATCCACCAGCCGCTCCTTGGAAACTCTATGGGGTAGTTCTGCTGTATCCTGTTTGGGCAAATATTGCCCTTTTTATCTCGTATAATTGCTTATTAAGATTGAATAGGCTTGATATTCCTTATTCGGTACTCTTAACCACTGCATTATGCTACTCCTCACAGTGTAATGAAGGCTTTGAACCGGTTCTTCCCGGTTTAATAATGGCCAAGGAAGCAACACTGGAACAGTCTCGAATTTTTAAAATTTCGGTGAACCGGAACCATAACCAAAACGGGAAAAATTATGAGTCGAAGCCCTGATGGTAACTTAATCTCCTTCTTAGAAAACAAGGGCAGCGTACTGTTGCACAGTAATCAAATCTCTTGCCCAGTGGATTTTGCTTAGAGTGAGAAACAGCAAGGGAGACTTGCTGTATAAAATCAAAACAGAGTTATATTAGATTCCTTTGGTATGGCTAAGGAGCCCTGGTGGTGCAGTGGTTAAGAGCTTGGCTGCTAACCAATAAGTCAGCAGTTTGAATCCACCATCTGCTTCCTGGAAACCCTGTAGGACAGTTCTACTCTGTCCTATAGGGTTGCTATGAGTCAGAATCAACTTGACAGTACCAAGTTTGTTTTCTTTTTTTGTTTAGTATGGCTAAAATTACTACTGTTGTCTAGAAATCAGTTAAGTCATGAGTCTGGGGACCTGCAACTGTCCCAAATTGTAATTTTATGCCAACTATTTCTCTTCTTAAAACCATATACTGTCAGTTTCAGCAAAACAGCTCTCTACGCAGAAGCACCACGCCGTCCCTCCACAGCAAAGATCTGAAAAACTAAGCCGAACAGAGAATACAACAATCCCGAAACCCTAACATCAAATGAAGAGATAAAGAACTCAGCGAAGCACCAAATGGAGTGAGAAAACTGACAGAGAATGGAGAGTGAGGAGAGATTCATGCAGAGGTCCCCTACCAGCGAACGCAGCGTGGATCCGCCATCTTGGACTCCTATCGGAGACCAGCAAACGGGGGTACGAGAAAGCAGCCTCACGGAGCGTCCAGCGGGAGACAAAACAACCAGTAATTTGCAGTGTGCGCTGTCCCACTGCCCACCCCTCTTCACCCCGGCTTGGCCTCCTCTGCTTCCTGCGGCCATGGTCTCTTGACTGGGAAGCGCCGGCTGCTTGGATTCCACACACACAAGCGGGCGGCTCTCTGGGTGCCATTTGTTGGCTGCTGGTGTTGCTTTTTCCCGCTTCTTTTGATTTCTTCCTTGCCTCTTGCCATCTCACCCTCCTTTCGCTCGAGTCCCTCGCTCTGTGCGCCATCTTTGCTTCTTCCTGAGGGGCTGCAGAGAGCCGGCAATTTGTGATATACGCTTTCCTACTCTTTACCCTTCTTCACCCATACTCGGCCCCCTCCGCTTCCCATGGACACAGTCTCTTGTCTAGAAACACCAGCCTGCACTAGCTGGCTCTCTCAGTGCCATTTGTTGGCTGCTGGTGTTGCTTTTTTTTTTTTTTTTCCTGCTTCTTTTGATTTCTTGCTTGCCTCTCGCCGCCTCCCCTTCCTTTTGCTTGAGTTCCTAGCTCCGTGCACCATCTTTGTTTCTTCCTGAGGGGCTGCGGAGCTCCATTCGAATGTGGAGCTGCTTCCCGGTCTGGGCTACCATGCTGGTGGGATCCCGGGGCTTTTGTTCGTTTGTTCGTTTTGAATTCTTTGTTTGTTTTCTTTTCCTTTTCTTGAGTTGGGAGCCCTTTCTGGCCAGGCGGAGCTGCGTGGCAAGGAACTCCCCTTCAGCTTCCACAGACGTGCAGAGGGATCCCTGAGAGCATTTCTTTTTTTGTTGGTTTTTTTTTTTCTGTTTTCTTGGGGAGCCTTTCTTGTTCTTTTTTTTTTTTTTAATTGTTTTGTTCTCTTTTCCCTCTTTTTCCCTTTTTGTCTTTCTTCATTCTTCAGTTTCTCGTCCCTCTATATCTTCCTTCTCTTTCTGATCCCTGAATACCAGGCGTTGTATACCTCTACGCCTTCTAGCCAGGCTGTATTGCAAC
>NW_004447668.1:0-2083 GCF_000243295.1 Trichechus manatus latirostris
TTCCTCAATATAATTAAGGGCAGTTACAGAAAGTCAACAGCCAACATCATCCTAAATGGGGAGACTTTGAAAACATTCCCCTTGAGAATGGGAACCAGACAAGGATGCCCTTTATCACCACTTTTATTCAACATTGTGCTGGAGATCCTAGCCAGAGCAATTAGGCTAGAAAAAGAAATAAAGCACATCCAAATTGACAGGAAAGAAGTCAAAGTATTTCTATTTGCAGATGATATGATATTTCACACAAAACCCCAAGGAATCCACAAGAAAACTACCGGAACTAATAGAAGATTTCAGCAAAGTGTCAGGATACAAGATAAATATACAAAAATCAGTTGGATTCCTTAACACCAACAAAGAGAACCTCAAAGAGGAAATCACCAAATCAATACCATATACAATAGCCCCCAAGAAGATAAAATACTTAGGAATAGATCTAACTGGAGACGTAAAAGACCTATAAATGAAAACTACAAGATACTAGTGCAAGAAACCAAAAGAGACCTGCATAAGTGGAAAAACATACCTTGCTCATGGATAGGTAGACTCAACATTGTGAAAATGTCAATTCTACCCAAAGCCATCTACAAATACAATGCAATCCTGATCCAAATTCCACCAGCATTTTTTAATGAGATGGAGAAACAAATCATCAACTTCATATGGAAACAGAAGAGGCCCCGAATAAATAAAGCATTACTCAAAAAGAAGAACAAAGTGGGAGGCCTCACACTACCTGATTTTAGAACCTATTATATCGTCACAGTAGTCAAAACAGCCTGGTATTGGTACAACAACAGATATATAGACCAATGGAACAGAATTGAGAATCCAGACATAAATTCATCTATCTATGAGCAGCTGATATTTGATAAAGCCCAAAGTCCATTAATTGGGGAAAAGAGTCTCTTTAACAAATGGTGCTGGCATAACCGGATATCCACCTGCAAAAAAGTGAAACAAGGCTCATACCTCACACCATGCACAAAAACTAACTCAAAATGGATCAAAGACCTAAATATAAAATTGAAAACGATAAAGATCACGGAAGAAAAAACAGGGACAATGCTAGGAGCCCTAATACATGGCATTAACACAATAGGAACCATAAGTAACAATGCACAAACACCAGAAGAGAAAATAGATAATTGGGAGCTCCCAAAAATCAAACACTTATGCTCATCAAAAGACTTCACCAAAAGAGTCAAAAGACAACCTGCAGACTCGGAAAAAATTTTGGCTATGACAAATCCAACCAGCATCTAATCTCTAAAATCTACAAGATACTGCAAAACCTCAACAACAAAAAGACAAATAACTAATTAAAAAATGGGCAAAAGATATGAACAGGCACTTTGACAAAGAAGATATTCAGGTGGCTAACAGACACATGAAGAAATGCTCGTGATCATTAGCCATTAGAGAAACGCAGATCAAAACTACAATGAGATATCATCTCACCCCAACAAAGCTAGCATCAATCCAAAAAACACAAAATAATAAATGCTGGAGAGGTTGTGGAGAGACTGGAACACTTATACACTGTTAGTGGGAATGTAAAATGGTACAACCACTTTGGAAATCTATTTGGTGCTTCCTTAAAAAGCTAGAAATAGAAGTACCATACGATCCAGCTATCCCGCTCCTTGGAATATATCCTAGAGAAATAAGAGCCATCACACGAATAGATATATGCACATCCACGTTCATCGCAGCATTGTTCACAACAGCAAAAAGTGGAAACAACCTAGGTGCCCACCAACAGATGAATGGATAAACAAATTATGGTATATCCACACAATGGAATACTACACAACGATGAAGCCGTGAAACATCTTATAACATGGAGGAAGCTGGAACTCGTTATGCTGAGAGAATTTAGTCAGTCACAGAAGGAAAAATATTGTATAAGACTGCTATTATAAGAACTCAAGAAAAGGTTTAAACACAGATAACATTCTCTGATGGTTACGAAGGTGGGGAGGGAGGGTGAGGGTTATTTACTAACTAGATAGTAGATAAGAATTATCTTAGGTGAAGGGAAGGACAGCACACACTACAGGGAAAGTCAGCACAACTG
>NW_004447669.1:0-2101 GCF_000243295.1 Trichechus manatus latirostris
AGTTGGTTACATATAATATATAAAATATATATTAACCTTGTCGTTGTTATGTGCTGTCGAGTGGATTCCGACTCATAGCATCCTTATATGACAGAGTAGAACTGTCCCATAGCGTTTCCTAGGCTGTAATCTTTATGGGAACAGATCACCGGTCTTTTCTCCCACAGAACGGCTGGTGGGTTCAAACTGCAGGCTTTCAATTAGCAGCCAAGTGCCTAACCATTGCGCCTAGTGGCTCCTTATATTAGTCTTAGCAATATTCATTGTGTGTTAATAATATACTTACAAAGTAAAAGCACAAAAATGTGGAAGGAAAAATATAAACACCAAATTCAGGTTAACTCTGGGGAGGAGGGAAAGGAGGGAGGTAATGGAATCAGGGAGGGATAAACCCAGGGCTTCTACTATATCTGTAATATTTCCTTTTAAGAAAAATCTGACGTATGGCAAATGCTAAGATTTAATAGAGTTTGTGGGTAATTACAACGAATGGATATTTGTTGTTTTATTTTCTGTACTTTTCTATGTGTTTGAATTACTTCCCAATGCAAAAAAATAAATAACAAAAAGCAAAGGTGTCAATAGGAACACTACTAAATAAGACATACATAAATGAAGCAATTTTCAACCTTGGCAGTAATCTAAGAAATACAAAATAAAATTACACTCGAATAAACAAATCAGTTAATAAATTGATAAAGGTTTAAAACATCATACAATCTAATGTTGGCAAGCATGTATTTGCTTTCTGTAAGGAAATTTGTATCAAAACTTTACCTGAAAGTAAAGTTGTGTTTACCTTCTGATCTATGTATATTTTCTAGAAATTTATCCTAAGGCAATTATAAAAGATGTGTGAAAAATTATAAATAGCCTAAGTATTCAATATAGGGGATTTTTAAAATAAATAATAATACATCTATAAAATGGAATGTCCTGTGGTCATTAAAAATGAGGACATAATGATATTTCATGATACAGTGGAGGAAAACATACAGTTAAGAGGTTAAACAAGTCATAATATAAAATGTATATTCACACAGAAAAATATCAGGATTCTCTTATATAAAATTACATATGTGATCTATATAAAACACCTAAGAATTGCATATAAAATTAACTACAGCTGACAGTTTAGTGACTATCTCGTAGTGGTAGGTTTCAGGTAGTATTTTCACTTTCTTCCTTTTACTTTATGTATTGTTACAGTTTTAATTTTTAAAGTAAGTTTCTAACCCTCACCTTTCTCATAAAATGATATATAGATCAACAGATCGGTAGATCAATAGATAGTGTACTAGTTTGGGTTCTCTAGAGAAGTAAAACCAGTAAAGCATATAAATACATACATAGAGAAATTTATATCAAGGAAACAGCTCACGCGGTTGTAGAGGCTGGAACAGCCCAAGTCCATGGGTCAGGATAGCGGCCTCTCCTGATTCATGTAGCCACAGGGGCTGGTGAACCCAAGATCAGGCAGAGAGCAGGACTCTTGCTCCCAGGCTGTGAAGACTGACAAACCCCAAGATCGGCAGGCAACACCACAGGCAAGCTGCTAGCCCAAGTCCAAAGAACTGGAGGCAAGACAAACAGGAGCCAGCCACATGATCCAAAGCGAGTAAAAAGCCCCTGAGCCTTGCCAGAATGTCCACTTATATTCAACGCAGACCACACGCCCAAGGAAACTCCCTTTCAGCTGATTGGCTACGCACAGCAGATCCCATCATGGAGGAGATCACATTACATCAAATCTCATCACGGAAGTGATTATGACATCATACGACTACCAAACCACTGAGAATCAGGCTCAGCCAAGTTGACATACAACCTCAACCATCACAGATAGATAGATAGATAGACAGATAGGGAGGGAGGGAGGGAGATAGTAGGTAGATAGGCAGACAGATCATAGTATTGACAATGTCAGTCTCTAGGTGTTGAGACTACATCTGACTTTTCCTTCTACTTTTATCTGTATTTTTTTAAGTTTTTTACAACAAGTTAAACGATCATTCAACAAAGATCACCAAAAAGGATAGTTTTTACAATTGAGTATATTTGGGATTTGTTGTTGTTGTCAGGCACGGTCAAGTCGGTTCTG
>NW_004447670.1:0-2132 GCF_000243295.1 Trichechus manatus latirostris
CACCAGGCACCCTGCTAAACACTTGCTATGTAGTCCATCTCATTTAATATTTACAATAACCTACAATTATTCCATGTTACAGATGATAAAAATAAGGTCCAGAGAAGTTAAATATTTTACCCAAGTCCACACAGCTACTAAGTGCTGAATCCGGGACCTATTTCAAAGTTCCTGCTTTTCACCTCTAAGTTGTGGACCTTCCCTTGTAGGTCAGATGCAACGTGAAACTTTGAAATCTGGTTCCTTATGGGTCTCTCCTCTGTGTGAGTCCAGTCGTTTTCGGGTAGGGTCTTTACCCCAGCCCCCATACACATTCATCTTCCATCCTGAACTACTTCTTCTCTCCCTTAGCCACCATTCTGAATTGGCTTTCGCTCTGCCTTTCTAACATAAGGGCCTTCCTAGGGTTACCAGTGGCCCCCATGTCTCTAAGTCTAATGGGCATTTTACCTTGGATAATCCTTGATTCATATAATCAAGAGCTATTGAAGTATACTCACCTTCTATTTTTATCTTTAACTCTATTGTTGTTTTTAGTTGCACTGAGTCGATTCCGACTCATGGCCACCCCGTATGTGCAGAGTAGAACTGCTGCAGAGGGTTTTCAAGGCCATGACCTTTCTGAAGCAGATCGCCAGGCCTGTCTTCCGAGGTGCCACTGGGTGGGTTTCAACTGCCAACTTCTTGGTTTGTAGTCCAGTGCTTAACCATTTGTGCTACCCAAGGACACCTCCAATGGACATTTTAATGTCCTCTTCTTGTCTGACTTCTCAGAAACATTTGACTCTACTGCCCACTTCATCCTCCCCAGCACACTTTCCTCCCTTGCCTCCAGGGACACAGCCTGTCCAGGTTTATCCTCCTGAATCTTGGGCTACCTCTTTACAACCTCATTGATGTTGGGTCTGCACAGGCCAGGCCCTCTCCCTTGCCCCTAGGTGATCTCATCAATGCCTGGGCTTCATTTCCTCTTACATGTGGATTATCTACAAATACATATCTTCTGTTATGGACTGAGTTGTGTCCCCAGAAAATATGTGTTGTGAATCCTAACCCCTGTGTCTGTGAGTATAATCCCATTTGGGAGTAGGGAAATGGATAGTCTTTGTTATGTTAATGAGGATGTGTCTTAAATCAAGAGCCCTAGTGGCACAGTGGTTAAGAGCTACAACTGCTAACCAAAAGGTCGGCAGTTTGAATCCACCAGCAGCCCCTTGGAAACCCAGTGGGGCAGTTCTATTCTGTCCCGTAGGGTCGCTATGAGTTGAAATTGACTCAACAGCAACAGGTTTGGTGTCTTAAATCAATCTCTTCCGAGATATAAAAGAGCAGATCAAGCAAGCAAGGAAGCAGAGATAGGGGAAGATAGATACCAGGCCACATGAAGATCACCACAAAACCGAGGAACCGAAGCTAAAAAGATACTAGGACCTTCCTCCAGAGCCAACAGAGAGAGAAAGCCTTCCTCTAGAGCCAGAGCCCTGAATTCAGACTCCTAGCCTCCTAAACTATGAGAAAATACATTGATGTTTGTTAAAGCTATCCACTTACGGAATTTCTGTTATAGCAGTGCTAGAAAACTAAGACATCTCCCCAAACCTTCCATCATCTCCAGAGCTGTATATTCAACAGCTTACACACCATCTCCTCTTGAATGTCTCAAAGGTGCCTCAGTGCCACCTGTCCACAATAGAACTCATAGTCTTCTTCAACAATGGTGGCTTTTTATTTTCTGCACAGAATTTCAATTGATTTTCTATTAATTTTCACCTATGCACTCTTCACTCTCATATCTTTTTTTATTATTATTGTACAAATATAAAGTCACGCATCACTTAATGTCCACAATACGTTCCGTGAAATAGAACATTATGTGATCTGGACGCTGTGAGAACACCATAGTATACACAGAAGTCTCAGGATTATGAACGAGTTCCATTCCCAAGTCTGTCTTTAAGTTGAATTTGTAT
This sequence comes from Trichechus manatus latirostris, assembly GCF_000243295.1. Lineage (NCBI taxonomy): Eukaryota > Metazoa > Chordata > Mammalia > Sirenia > Trichechidae > Trichechus > Trichechus manatus. Next base: position 1,971 of record NW_004447670.1, read on the forward strand.
GTAAGTCAGAAGAGTTAAGTACAGTTGGTCTCTAGCGTCAGTTAGTCAAATGTTTGTTTTAGTATATAGCATATAGTGTACCTTTCTATGCATAAAGAGTATTAAAGAAACACTTCCAGGTACACTAAAACATCTTTAACATAATAATACAGTAATAATAAT
>NW_004447671.1:0-2131 GCF_000243295.1 Trichechus manatus latirostris
TTAACATAATGAAGCTTACTCATTTCCTCTTATGTTGCCACAGAGGGTTGAGGGATTTGATGTAAGGGGGATGACCTAAGGTCAGCAGTAGGAAGATTTCCCGGTTTCCTAGGAGTCAAGGTAAAGATTCTCAGGGCTACATGCTCACCCTACTCATAACAGTGAGAGAATCATAGAATCTATCCACTACTCTCAATCAACATAGGGAGACTACAGACAGGTGTGGTCGGATGAGGCAACCATCATTCTTCCTCAGAGGTCTCAGAGAGATGCTGGCCTTAGTATGAGGGGATAGGCCTCAAGACAAGGGAGAGAGGTGTCCCAGGCCATCCCAGGGGTCAAGGCAAGGACTGAGGAGACACCTGCCATTAAATAGATGCAATAACAATGAGTCCAAGTCCCTCCCCTACTTTTAGCTCTTAAAAGTCCACGTCAGGGCTATCAGGCTGTGGTTCCACCTGACTTCTTTAGATCAGATCTCAGGAAGGTGAGAGCTTTGGTCTGAGGGCGCAGCCACCAGTCAATAAAAAGGAGGTGTCCCAGGAACTACAAGAAGGCCTGGTGAGGAATTTGAATGAAAACTGAGGAGTCTACGAGCAAGCCCAGGGCAGAAGAGCTCTGCTGAGCTGTTAGCACCCGGTGTCCCTGGACTGGAATTATAGCCTGAAGTGCTCCTTCACTTACAGCTTTGGGGTCTCAGGGAGGTGTTTGCCTTGATTTGAGGTGTCCATTTCAAAGTAGTTGAAGTGAGGGTGCCCGGGATCTGCTAAGAGTTAGCATGATATTCTAAATGTCAACTGAAACAACCCCCACTCCAGAATGGAAGGATCCCCATTATGAGACCCTGCTGACAGCCTTAGTAAACCCCAGGCAAGGTTGGACGGCTGCAGCCTCTGGCCTCTTCTAACTTTCTACACAGTGTTCTCAAAGAGAGGCTGTCAGGAGAAAAGTAGCCTCGTGTATTCCTAGATCAGTGCCTAAACAGAAAACTGCAGAGGTGTCCTTTGTTAATGCCAAGGTGGAACCTGCCTGCTGAAGGGGTGCACATGCACTCAGCCTTCCTCTTCCTGAGAGCCCACATCACCTGCCCTCCTGCCCATGGTCCTGCCTGCTGTCTCTGACCAGAGTCATCATGCCTCAACGTCAGAAGAGTAAGCTCCGAAAAACTCGTGAAAAACACCACCAGGCCCAAGGTAACACCCAGGATCACAATGGTGCTCAGGTCACAACGGCAGTGGAAGAAGAGTCCGTCTCCTCCCCCTCTCCTTTTTTTAGAGATCCTCCCCAGAGTTCTTCTGCTGATGAGTCACGTAGTACTCCCCAGGGGCCTCAGAAAGACCCTTCCACCAGCACTACTTCTGCAGACATTTCTTGCACAAGATGGGATGAAGATGCCAACAGCCAAGAGGAGGAAAGTTCAAGTTTCTCCAACACTGAGAGTTCATACCCAGATCCTCTACCCATTAAGGTAGATTTGTTAGAGCATTTCCTGCTGTACAAGTATAAAATGAAAGAGCCCATTAGAAAGGCAGATATGCTGAAGATTGTCAGCCAAATGTATGAGGGCCATTTCTCTGAGATCCTTAAGAGAGAATCTGAGTGCATCGAGGTTGCGTTTGCAGTTGACATGAAAGAAGTTGACTCTGCCACTGAACACTATGCCCTTGTCAGCAAACTGGACTTTCCCAACAATTGAAGGGTGTGTGCTGGTAGGGGGTTTTCCAAGACCAAGTCTACTGATGACTCTCCTGGGTGTGATCTTATGGAAGGGCAACTGTACCACTGAGAAGGAGATATGGGAATTCCTGAGTTCGCTGCGTGTATTTGGTTGGAGGAAGTATTTCATCTATGGGAATCCTAGGAAGACTATCACTAAAGATTTGGTGAACTTGAAGTACTTGGAGTACCAGTACGTGCCCAAAAGTGATCTTGCATGCTATGAATTCCTGTGGTATCCCAGAGCCCACGCTGAAACTTCCAAGATTAAAATCCTTGAGTTTTTAGCCAAGGTCAATGATATAGTTCCCATTACTCTCTCATCCCTATATGAAGAAGCTAAGCAAGAAGAGAAAGGGAAAGCCCAAACCAGACAGACTTACAGGCAAGGCTGGCTCTACCACCATAGCCAGTG
>NW_004447672.1:0-2071 GCF_000243295.1 Trichechus manatus latirostris
CAGAAAACACAATAGAGGAAATTAAAAAGATTAGAGAAGAGCATAATGACAAATTTAACAGGCTGCAAGAATCCATAGAGAGAGCAATCAGAAATCCAGAAGATTAACAATAAAATTTCAGAATTAGACAACTCAATAGAAAGTCACAGGAGCAGAATTGAGGCAATGGAAGTCAGAATTAGTGAGATTGAAGATAAAGCGCTTGACACCAACTTATTTGAGGAAGAATCGGATAAAAGGATTAAAAAAAAATGAAGAAACCCTGAGAATTATATGAGACTCTATCAAGAGGAATAACCTACGAGTGATTGGAGTACCAGAACAGAGGGAGATAACAGAAAATACAGAGAGAATTGTTGAAGATTTATTGGCAGAAAACTTCCCTGATATCGTGAAAGATGACAAGATATCTATCTAAGATGCTCATCGAACCCCACATAAGGTAGATCCCAAAAGAAAGTCACCAAGACATATTATAATCAAACTTGCCAAAACCAAAGATAAAAGAGAATTTTATGAGTGGCTAGGGATAAAAGAAAAGTTATCTATAAAAGAGAGTCAATAAGAATAAGCTCAGACTACTCAGCAGAAACCATTCAGGCAAGAAGGCAATGGGATGACATATATAAAGCATTGAACGAAAAAAACTGCCAGCCAAGAATTATATATCCAGCAAAACTGTATCTCAAATATGACGGCAAAATTAGGGCATTTCCAGATAAACACAGGTTTAGGGAATTTGCAAAAACCAAACGAAAATTACAAGAAATACTAAAGGGAGTCCTCTGATTAGAAAATCAGTAGTATCAGATAACAACCCAAGACTAGAACACAGGACAGAGCAACCAGATATCAACCCAGGTAGGGAAGTCACAAAAGTAAATCAAAGCTAAAACACTGAAAATAGGGAAACAGAGATGTCAATATGTAAAAGATGACATTTAAACAAAAAAGAAGGACTTAAAAAATGTAGACACAGATTTTTCATATGGAGAGGAAGTCAAGACGATATAAAGAAATGAAAGACTGGTATAAACTTAGAAAAATAAGGTTAATTATTAAGGTAACCACAAAGGAAACTAACAATCCTACAAGTCAAAATATAAACTAGAAAAATATAGACTCAGCAAACACAAAATCAACAACAATGAAAAAGATGAAAAGAAAATACATAAAGAAAAATGACTCAGTACAGAAAATTAAGAGGAACCAAGAAATTGTCAATAACACACAAAAAAAGACATCAAACTAACAGCACTAAACTCATACCTGTCAATAATTACACTGAATGTTAATGGACTAAATGCACCAATAAAGAGACAGAGAGTGGCAGATTGGACAAAAAAACACAATCCGTCTATATGCTGCCTACAAGAGACACACATTAGACTTAAAGACACAAACAAACTGAAACTCAAAGGATGGAAAAAAATGTATCAAGCAAACAACACTCAAAAAAGAGCAGGAGTGGCAATATTAATCTCTGACAAAATAGACTTTAAAATAAAATCCACTACAAAGGATAAGGAAGGACATTATATAATGATTAAAGGGTCAATACACCAGGGGGGCATAACTATAATAAATGTTTATGCACCCAATGACAGGGCTCCAAAATTCATAAACCTTAACAGCACTGAAAGGAGAGATAGACAGCTCCACAATAGTAGTAGGAGACTCCAACACACCATTTTTGGTGAAGGACAGAACATCCAGAAAGTAGCTCAAAAAACACATGGAAGATCTAAATGCTACAATCACCGAACTTGATCTCATAGACATATACCGAACACTCCACCCAACAGCAGCCAAGTATACTTTCTTTTCCAATGCACATGGAACATTCTCCAGAAGAAACTACATATGAGGCCATAAAGCAAGCCTTAACAAAATCCAAAGCATCAAAATATTACAAAGCATCTTTTCAGACCATAAAGCCATAAAAGTAGAAATCAATAACAGAAAAATCAAGGAAAAAAAAAATCAAACACATGGAAACTGAACAACACCTTGCTCAAAAACTACTGGGTTATAGAAGAAATTAAGGATGGAATAAAGAAATTCATAGACT
>NW_004447673.1:0-2129 GCF_000243295.1 Trichechus manatus latirostris
GTTCCTATGACTTTCTATTGAGTTGTCTTATTCTGAAATTGGTTAATCCTCTGGATTTCTGATTGCTGTCTCTCTATAGATTCTTGCACCCTGTTAAACTTGTCATTATGCTCTTCTCTGATCTCTGTTGCTTTGCCTATGTGTTCCATGGCTTGTTCTGTGTTTTGCCTGATCTCTTTCCCGATCTCTTGAAGAGTTCTGTATATCAATCTTTTGTATTCTACCTCCAGTAACTCCAGGAAGCTCTCTTCCTCCAGAAAATTTCTTGATTCTTTGTTTTGGGAGCTTGCTGAGGCTATCATGGTCTGCCTCTTTCTGTGATTTGATATTGACTGTTGTCTCAGAGGCATCAATTAGTTATATTTATTTGTTTGCTGTGTCCTAGCTGCTTGTTTTGTCCAAATAGGCTGCTCATGTGAACTAGTTTGCTTATTGGCACCTTAGAAGCCCTAATGTCCTGTCACCAGGTGGTTAGATCTGTTACTAGGTACATAAGCCCAAGAGTCTGTTTACTTTTCTTGTATGGATTCAGCTCAGGTGTCCAGGTAGTCAGTCACCAGGTGTGTGGTGGAGGCTCTCACCTACAGTCCTAGACAGGAAGGGATGATTGTTGTAGGCACAGGTATCTCGCTGCAGTAGGGGTCACGCGCTGAGCAAGGCAAGGGGCTGACAGTTGCCCGAGTATAGGGAGGAAAGCATGTCCCTGTTCCCTAGAGGGCTTAGGTCGATGGGTTTTGCAGCCGGAGTATGGGCACCCCGTGCTGTTGGCCGTAAGGGCAGGGAGGCACTCCTTATTCTTGGACCTCTGTCGCAGGTGGTTAGGTGGCATGGATGGAGTCACTAGTCCTCAGGTTCCTGATATGGGTAGGTGAGGACCCTGCTTAATGGGCAGAGCAGTGTCAAATGTCATGAACCTGCCACTTCACCATATAATTGATACAGTTGAAGTTAGACTTCAGGTATATACCCTGTTGTACTGTGGTAATGAGGGCATAAGCTGTTGAAATGGGCCCCACACAGGTCTATGCAGGGGTAAAAGGCATTCAAAATCTGTGGACCCCTTATGCCTGTGCCTAGGCAAAGGAGCTGTGCCTACCCTGAGTTCCCAGCTTAAGGGAGCTGGTAGATTATTTTTTCCTGTTTGTTAATTTGTTCCCTCTCCAAGGCTAGGAGAATGGCTCAGGGCACGTGACGGGTCCTACTTCCAGCCCAGAACACTTGGCAATCACTAAAGCCGGCCTGGAACTGGTGCAAAGCAGCAAGAGGGAAGGTAAATTGGAGAGAGGTTTTTCCCAAAGGGGGTGTTTTTTGATCTGTGTGGTAGGTCAGATGCATGTACTTATCTTTTGCCACTTTTCACTGGTTCTGGAGGCCCAAGTAAACTGTGCCACTTGGTCTCTCCCGATACGGAAAATGCCTCCCGAGTGCCACTGCTTGCCTCACCACACACACCAGCTGATCCAGCCTGAAGGGTACTGGCTCCCGCCAGGTCAGGTCTGGCAACTCCTCACTGCTTCTGAACCGTCTCTCCCTCCCCCTGCCACTTAGTCCAATTCCTCAACTTTGCCTTTGATGTTCAGCGCTCCTAGATTGTATATATAATCGATTTACTTGGTTTTTTGGGGGTCTTTGTTGTAAGAGGGACCACAGGAAGCGTCTGACTACTCCACCATCTTGGCCTTGCCTCCAAATTTTTTTTTTAACTGCAGAGCAACAGAGTCAAGAAATATTCCTACTGCCCAAACCAAATTCAGATTGGAAAGCTCTCACAAATATACTATATTATAAAACTCGATGTTGTATCTTATCTAGAGTCCTCCCTGATAATATAGCAACTCATTAAAATAGCAAAAAGGACAATGTTTTGATTTACACCACCACAAACAGGCCAGGATATCAAGTTATGCATTCTTGGAGATTCCTAATTGCCTGATTTTTCATATTAGCAGCTGGATTCCAATCAGAGGAGATCCAAAAATAGCAGAGGTATCCTAAACAATTAGTCAAAAGCTTGTGGGTAAAACCTTTCTCAGCTAGCATGCTTTCCATTCAAGGCTCTTCTGCTCTAGAAGAGAAGGGAGAATGAGCAGATGGACAAGTGAGCTGACCAATCTGTATTCACTGTTAGG
>NW_004447674.1:0-2071 GCF_000243295.1 Trichechus manatus latirostris
GCTGGGTGCCCTGGAGCTTGACTCGGAATCCAGCCTGCATCTGTCAATAGCGTAAGCTCCTCATGCCCTGGCTCACAAGGGCTGTGCCTGGCATAGGTAGGTTCTCTAGTCTAGAAGTCATCCTCGACTGCTTGATGGTGTAAACTGATCTCATGTATTCATTCATTCAGCAAATACTTACTGAGCACCTACTCTGCGTCGGGCAGTCTTCCAGCTAATAGTGATACAGCAGGGAACAAAATAAAGATCCGGCTCATCAAGTTTACAATCTGGTTGGGGGAGGCAGAAAATAAATAATTAACATCATAAATAAGGGGATAAATGCTAAAAGCAATAGAGCAGGGTAAGGGAGATCAAGAAGGTGGGGTTCAAGGGTGAGTTGCAATTTTAAAACCGAGTAGGTCTCATTAGGGAGGTGACATTTGAGCAAAGACTTAAAGGAGGTGAGGAAGTTAGGGAGTTTCAGCAGAGGGAACAGCCAGGATAAAATAAACTCCCTCACCTGGAGAGAGCATCCCGAGTCTGAGGAAGCAGATGGGGCTATTGTGGCTCAAGGGGAGTTATTCAAGGGAAGAGTAATAGACAGGTGGGGGCAGAACACAGCCTTTTAGGTCACTGCGAGGACTTTAAGTGGAAGGGAAACTATTGCAGTGTTTTGATCATAGAAGAAAAATGAGCTGACTTACTTTTTGCAAAAGATAGTTCTGGCTGTTCTGTTGAGAGTAGGTTATAGGAGGGCAAGGGTAGAAGTAGGGAGGCCAGTTAGGAGGCCATTGCAGTAACCCAAGATGATGGAGGCTTAAATTGGAAGGAGCAGTGGTAGTGGTAAGAACTGGTCAGTTCCTGGATATATGTCAAAAGTACAGACAAGATTTCTTTCTTTTGTTTCTTTTTATTGTGTTTTGGTGAAACTTTACAGTGCAAATTAGTTTCTCATTCAACAGTTTATATGCAAATTGTTTTGTGACAATGGTTACAATCCCCACGATGTGTCAACACTCTTCCCTTACACACCCCAATTTCCCGTTTTCATCTGTCCATTTTTCCTGTCCCTTCCTGCTTTGTCGTCATTGCTTTTGGTCAGGTGTTGCCCTTTTGGTCTCGTATACATGATTGAACTAAGAAGCACATTCCTCACTTGTATTATTGTTTGTTTTACAGACCTGTCTAATCTTTGGGTGAAGGGTGAAGTTTGGAAGTGGTTTCAGTTCTGAATTAAAAGGCTGTCCAGGGGCCATAGTCTTGGGGGTTTCCTCCAGTCTCTGTCAGACCTGCCAAAGGGATTTCCTGATGAATGGATGCTGGAATGAGAGGAGAGGAGGCATGGGGGACACCAAGGTTTAGGGCTTAAGTATCTGGAAGGATGGAGTTGCCAACAGCTGAGAAGTGGGGTGATGGTGGGCTGTGGGTAGAGCAGATTTTACAGGGAAGATCTGGACATGGTGAGTATGAGATGCCCATCAGACATCCGAATAAAGATGCCTGGGTACACGGTGACCTTATCATTCAGGCCTGGAAAGATGTCACAATCAAATAAGTATAGTCCAAAAGAGCAAAGGAGAGAGTGATGGATACATAAATGAATAATTATTTCCTTTATTCTGGTCTCTTTGAGGACATTAAAGAAGATCCAAGTCATAATCTCTGGTGACCCTTTTTATGTCCCCTTTTCTTTCCTCCTCAAATTCTGTCATAATCCACACTCGCAGAAGCCTCCTGTTGGCCAACTGCACCTCCCTTAAGGCATTCCCTTTCCTCTTCCTCAGTGTGTTGGCTCTCAGCTCTGGTGTCTCTTCAGGGTATAGACTGACTTTGTCTCTTTTAACTCTTTCCGTCTGTTTTGGTTATCTAGTGCTGCTATAACAGAAATACCGCAAGTGGATGGCTTCAACAAAGAGAAATTTATTCTCTCACAGTCTAGTAGGCTACAAGTCCAAATTCAGGGTGTCAGCTCTAGGGGAAAGCTTTCTCTGTTGGCTCTGGAGGAAGGTCCTTGTCATCAATCTTCTCTTGGTCTGGGAGCATCTCAGTGCCGGAACCTCAGGTCCAAAGGTAACGCTCTGCTCATGGT
>NW_004447675.1:0-2098 GCF_000243295.1 Trichechus manatus latirostris
CTAGACCTGCCCTGCTGTACCATATCTGAGTGACTGAACCTACCAATTGGAGAAGGAGGTGAAAAGTATTGTGCCCACAGGTAAGCAAACAACAAAGAACACACAGCCCGCCTGCTCAGACATAGCCAAATAAAACAAAACAAAACAAAAAACCCAAAGAAATAAACAAATCTACAATCAATAAATGAGAAAAATAACTACTGAATGCCCCAAAGACAGCACATAACATCAAAACATTTACAAAAACAGGACAGGATGGTTCCAGATGGCATCCAAAATAAAACACCAGATGACTTTCCAGTAGAAGAAAAGGCACTAGAACTACCTGCTAGGGGATTCAAATGTCTAATACTCAGAATTATCCAAGAGTTGAAGCAAAAAGCAGACAAAAATGAGGAAAAAATAGACAAATTCATGGAAAAGGCCAACAAATCAATGGAAAACACAGCCAAAAAAATGGAAGAATTCAGGAAAAATAATGCAGGAACAAAATGCCAAAGTAAATTCACAACTAGAAATTATACAAAAACAACAATTAGAACTCCAAAAGATAAACAACAAGATTTCAGAAACGGACAGTGTCATAGAAGGGCTGAGGAGAAGATTTAAAACAGTGGAAGACAGGATCAGCGGAATTGAAGAGAAACAGTTGGATACAACTCTGTTTGAGGAAAACTCAGAAAATAGGGTGAAGAAAATTGAAGAGAACCTGAGAGTTATATGGGATACAATCAAAAGCAAAATTTCTCGAGTGATTGGAGTTCCAGAACGGGGGAGAAAACAGAAAACACAGAGAGGATCATTGAAGAACTGCTGACAGAAAGTTTTCCCAATATCAAGAAAGATGAAACGCTGGCTATCCAAGAAGCTCAACGAATCCCATATAATATAGACCCCAAAATAAAATCACCAAGGCATATAATAATCACACTCACCAAAACCAAAGACAAAGAATCGTGAGAGTGGCTCGTGAAAAAGAAGAAGTCACAAACAGAGGAGAAACAATAAGACTAAGCTCAGATTTTTCAGCAGAAACCATGCAGGCAAGAAAGCAATGGGATGACATGTATAAAACCTTGAAAGAAAAAATTGCCAGCCAAGAATAATATATACTGCAAAACTCTCATTCAAATATGATGGTGAAATTAGGACATTTCCAGATAAACAGGAGTTACGGGAATATGTAAAAACCAAACCAAACTTTAAAGAATTATTAAAGGGAGTCCTTCGATCTGAGAACAAACAACTTCAGCTCACAGGCAGAATCTAGGATGCAGGATCGTACCAGCCAGATACCAAACTAGGAAATGAACTCTCAAGGAGTATCCAAAACCAAAAGAAATACAACAGGGAATTAGAGCAGTTAATCTATAAATGACAACAAAATCAGAACAATAAAAGAAGGAATGAAGAGTGTAGGTACAGCACCTAGTAATGGAGAGGAAGGCAAGGCAACACCAAATAATAATAGACTGTTTGAAACTTAGAAAGATAAGGGTAAATTTCAAGGTAACCACAAAGAAAGTTAACAACCATAATCATAAAAATAAGAGGAAAAACATAAAGTCTCAGTAAAAACAAAGCCTACAAAAACAAAAGAAATGGAAAAATATGCAGAAACAAAAGCAATTCAGCACAGGAGAGTAAGAGGAACTAAGAAAACGTCAGCACAACAGAAAAAAAGCACTAGAAAATGACAGCAATAAATTCACATCTATCAATAATTACACTGAATATAAATGGACACAATGCAACCATGAAGAGACAGAGAGTGACAGAATGGATTAAAAACCAGGATCCATCAATATGCTGTCTACAAGAGACACACCTTAGAAACAAAGATGTGAATTTATTAAAAATCAAAGGTTGGAAAAAAATATATCAGTCTAACAACTACCAAAAAAGAGCAGGAGTGGCAATACTAATCGCAGATAAAATAGACCTAAAAGAAAATCCACCATAAAAGACAAAGAAGGGCACTATATAATGATTAAGGGGATGATCCATCATGAAGACATAACCTTAATAAACATCTACACACCCAATGACAGGGCTCCAAAATACATAAAACAAACTCTAACAACACTGAAAAGAGAAA
>NW_004447676.1:0-2060 GCF_000243295.1 Trichechus manatus latirostris
TGCTCTTTTTTGGTAGTTGTTAGCTTGATATATTTTTTTCCAACCTTTGACTTGTAATACATTCACGTCTTTGTTTTTATGGTGTGTCTCTGTAGACAACATATTTACGGGTCCTGCTTTTTTATCCATTCTGTCTCTCTCCGTCTCTTTATGGGTGCATTGAGTCCATTAACATTCAGTGTAATTATTGATAGATGTGAGTTTGTTGCTGTCATTTGGTAGTGCTTTTTTTTTGTGGTGCTTTTTCTTTGTTCTTCTTATTCTCCTGTGCCAAATTCCTTTTGTTTATGGATTTTTTTCATTTCTTTTGTTTTTGTAGGTTTTGTTTTATGTTTTTCCTCTTTATTTTTATGAGTATGTTTGTTAACTTTCTTTGTGGTTACCTTGAAATTTATCCTTATCTTTCTAAGTTTTGAAGCAGTCTATTATTACTTGGTATCAGCCTTGCTTTTTTTTCCATTAGAAGATTCTATACCTACACTTTTTTATTCCCTCTTGTTATTCTGATGTTGTTGTCATTTACAGATTAACTGCTCTGATTTTCTGTTGTATTTCTGTTGGTTTTCGGTAGTCCTTGAGAGTTCATTTCCTAGATTGGTATCTGGCTGGTATGACCCTGCATCCTAGATTCAGCCTGTAAGTTGAAGTTGTTTGTTCTCATATCAAAGAATTCCGTGTATTAATTCTTGTAAGTTTGGTTTGGTTTTTACATATTCCTTTAATTTCTGTTTATCTAGAAATGTGTTAAAATCACCATTATATTTGAACGAGAGTTTTGTGGGATATGTTATTCTTGGCTGGCAATATTTTTCTTTCATTGTTTTATACATGTCATCCCATTGCCTTCTTGGCTGCATGATTTCTGCTGAATAATCTGAGCTTAGTCTTATTGTTTCTCTTCTGTATGTGACTTCTTGTTTTTCACGAGCTGCTCTCAGGATTCTTTGTTTGTCTTTGATTTTGGCGAGTGTGATTATGATACGCCCTGGTGATTTTCTTCTGGGGTCTATCCTATATGGGATTCGTTGAGCTTCTTGGATGGCCAGTTTTTCATCTTTCATGATATTGGGGAAGTTTTCTGTCAGCAGTTCTTCAGTGATCTTCTCTGTGTTTTCTGTTTTCTCCACCTGTTCTGGAACTCTGATCACTCAGATTTTTGCTTTTGATTGAATCCCACATAACTCTCAGGGTCTTTTCATTTTTCTTCATTCTTTTTTCTGAGTTTTCCTCAAATAGAGTTGTATCCAAGTGTTTGTCTTCAATTCCACTGATCCTGTCTTCCACCATTTCAAATCTGCTCTTCACCCCTCCTGTGACACTGTCCATTTCTGAAGTCTTATTGTTTATCTTTTGGATTTCTAATTGTTGTTTTTGTATAATTTCTAGTTGTGAATTTATTTTGGCAATTTGTTCCTGCATTATTTTCCTGAATTATTCCATTTTTTTTTTGTCTGTATTTTCCATGAATTTGTCTGTTTTTTCCTCATTTTTGTCTGGTTTTTACTTCAACTCTTGGATAATTCTGAGTATTTGAGATTTGAATTCCCTATCAGGTAATTCTAGTGCCTTTTCTTCCACTGGAAAGTCGTTTTGTTTTTTATTTTGTACACCTACTGGGACCATCCTGTCATGTTTTTGTAAGTGTTTTGATACTGTCTGCTGTCTTTGGGGCATTCAGTAGTTACTTTTCTCGTTTATTCATTGTAGATTTGTTTCATCCTTTTTTTCTTTCATTTGGCTATGTCTGAGCAGGCAGGCTGTGTGTTCTTTGTTTGCTCGTCTGTGGGCATGATACTTTTTGCCTCCTCTAATTGGCAGGGTCAGTCGCTCAGATATGGTACAGCAGCTCAGGTCTAGCTGAAGAGGAGTTTCTGGGATGGGTTGTTTTTGGCACTTACTACAGCCACATGGGTGGGGTCAGTAATCAGTGCAGGGCAGGTTCCGGTAGGCCGTGCCTGTGCTGCTTGGTGGTGTGATGTTAAGCACATGGTGCAGATAGGCAGGATGGAGGGGGGAGATTGTTATGTGTGGAGCTAAGATGGATATGGGAGAGAGGAGAG
>NW_004447677.1:0-2115 GCF_000243295.1 Trichechus manatus latirostris
GAAGGTGAATTCCAAATAGACACTCCCATTTTCATCATCACTGGCAATAGTACGGGCACTTCAGAAAGAACCCAACATCTAACTGAGAAAGCTTGACTTTGGTAATGTGAAAAGTGGAACACATTTTTGTGTACTCTGCAACCAAAAGAAAAAGTTCCCAAAGAGAAGCCTGTATCAATCAACAGCAAATTAAAGCACTTAGTGGTAGTGGTAGTGGTAGAACCAGACTCTTGGAAATGTCCAATCTTGACTCTTCCTTCTGTACTTATTGGGAGATTGAAGTATTATCCAAACAAAGGATTTTTATGTGCCCAAGGGAGGGCCTTTTTCTAAATGGCTTCTTGAACCCACATTAGAAGATGATTCACATGGGCACAAAAGGAAGGGTGTGAGCTCCAACATCGTATAGCATCCTAGCTTTATAGGATTTCACACTAGAGGCACTAGAGTGCATTGGCTACTGAGTCACCAGCTATAGGACCTGGTGTCTCAGTTTCCATAGCTACACAATAGTTTATAATATAGGTTATTATGAGGATTTAATGAGATAATGCATACAAATTACTTAGCATACTAGCTAGCACATTGGAAGTACTCAGTAAGTGGCTTTAATTTCTGTAAATTATTTGATTGCTTACTGTATCTGTATATGCCAACTATATCTTAGAATGATCTAGACAGGCCCACTCACCAACCAGTCCAAACACATGACTATAAAGTCTTTATTATACTTTTGAAATAAGAACATTTTAACATAAATATTTGATCTCTTAGTGAAATTACAATTTGAAAAAAAGGCCCAAGGATACAGTGTGTCTACAAAGGTTAGATAGTTTCTTCTGCCTTTCTACTCAGTCAATTCCAAACTAGAGTTTGCAGAGGGATAAATAAATATTTGAGATGCAGAATCCTCCCACCACAGTTTTGTTCTTGATTCCACAAAATACATCATTCCCCTGAATCCCTCAGTTTTGAAATGAACAGCATAGGCACATGGACCCTTAACAGTAAAATTTTGTGTAGATGACAAAATTGTAGACTCTAAGATCTACATTTTTCTTAATGGTGTTCTAAAAATTTTGTTTCAAAAGGGAAAGTAAAAATGCAAATTTACATATGTATAAAATCAAAATATTACAAATGCTTTACATAAACCTTTAAAAGCTCTGATCTCTATGCTTATTTTTCATGAATATGTATAATAGTTTAGAGAAATTATATTGCAGAACCACGTAAAAATTTTTCTGTGATCACCACTATGAAAAATACAAGGATAAAACTATTTTTAGCGGTTTATATTTCAAAAAGTCTTTAGATTTTGAAGATTCAAGAAATGACATGTAAAGTGCTGTTCCAAACATATATAACTTTATTTTAACCTTGACTTTTACAGATATTTTCAAAATATTTTTTTAATTGCAAAAGACAAAGTAAATGCGTTTAAACTAAATTCTCAAACTAAGTCAAAAGATAGCAGTAACATTCAAATTTCTCTTTGGAAAACAACTATGAAATATTATAGTTTTCCCTGTCCAAAAACAATGTGAATATTTCATTCTGAAAGTAATGTATTGACATGTAATTTTATGAAATAATCCAGTTATAGGGAACAACTCTTGCTGAGCATGCTCAGTCAACCTAGGATCTTCCTCTTCGCTGTGTTTTCCTGGCAGGGGATTTGTGAGGTGCCTCTGGGAACAGTGGGGTTAAGTGGCTTTCAGGGTCAAAATATTTCCTGGAAGTTCAGATTTGGCTTTTTTCTTCTCTCTCCATGCCCTGTTTTTCAATCTGAGGCCACAGAAATTATCCCAAACCATAGGAAATTGGAGTACTTGGGAATGAGTAAACAATTCTAATCCAATGAATTAAAATACGTGAAAGAGTTCCGAAAACTGTCAAACGTCACACCACTAGCCTTCTTTTTCCTCCCTCTCCCTTGACCAAAGCTATAATGAATGCGAGCAGTAGGATGCTGAGGTTATCCCCTGAAGTCTTCTCATTCAGCTGAAAAGGTCCACCAAGTTTCTAATGATTGTCCATAGGAGATGAAGAGCAGTGGACATTAGAACAGGAATTAATAAAATGAAAGGAATCTCACCTTCAGAATATCTCTAG
>NW_004447678.1:0-2121 GCF_000243295.1 Trichechus manatus latirostris
GTATTCAAAAGCTGGACAATGAATAAGAAAGACCAAGGAAGAATTGATGCTTTTGAATGATGGTGTTGACAAAGAATATTGAATATACCATGGACTGCCAGAAGAATGAATAAATCTGTCTTGGAAGAAGTGCTTCTTGAAAACAAGGATGGTGAGACTTCACCTCATGTTCTTTTGACATGTTATCAGGATGGACCAGTAACTGGAGAAGGGCAGTATTTCATTCTGTTGTACATAGAGTTGCTATGAGTCAGGACTGACTGGACATCAGCAAATGAAGGTCCCAAAATGAAAGCTCTACGTCATTAAGGTCAACTCCTACTTTGAGGAGGCAGCTCTTCCTCAGTCATATTTTGAGTGTCTTCCAACCTGAGGGGATCATCTATATCAGACAATGTTCCGCTGCTTTTCATAAGGTTTTCACTGGCCAATTTTTTCAGAAGTAGACCACCAGGTTCTTTTTCCAGTCTTAGTCTGTAAACTCCACTGAAACCTGTCCACTATGGGTGACCCTGCTGTTATTTAAAATACCAGTGGCATAGCTTCCAGCATCTCATCAACATGCAAGCCAGCACAGTATGACAAACTGACAGATGGGTGGTACTAGAAAAGTAGTACAGATATAAGCAGACTTAAATTCTTTTAAAGATTTATTAGACAGAGATAAAATATTAGACTCATAGGATAACTAGGAACACAACACATTTAATAAAAAGAAAGGGGCAAGGCCCTTCCACCATCATCACTGCTGCTAACAGAGTAAGCACACAGTCAGGAAAATAGTGAAACTTACTCAAAATCTCCTGAAGCCCAGGAAATACAAGGGGCATCTTTTTTTTTTTTGGATGAATGGAACACCTACCGTAGATGGACAGAGGGAATTTGGATATATTTTATTGAGGTATGTCTGAAAAATAAAAATTGACTATTACAGATATTATCCACGAGTTTCAAAATGACACAGTGATTGTTAAACGTGAAAACACAACAAGGAATACGGAACACAAATACAAAGCCTAAGAAAACCCTAATAGTTGAAGTTCCAACCATGTTTATATACTAAGCTGGTAATGGGACCATATACTTCAAATGGGTCTATTCTACCCCTAAAAGTCGAAGTTTGTTAAAAAATAAAAGAATATGTTTATACAGCAAGAAAACATTAATTTTATATGCTTCAACTGGGTACCCAGAGAAGAATAAGGAAGAAAGATGTTATGATTCAACTAGGGTATAAGCCAAAGAGGGTGGGAGTTTCTGTGTCCGCTGCACTTAAAGTAGTTCCTGGTCTGGAGATGGTTTTCCATAAATGTTGAATGAATGAATGAAGCACACTGGGCTAACCTTCACATGAAACCTGTTGCTATCGAGTGTATTCTGACTCACAGTGATGTTATAGCAACCTTTAGGGCAGAGTAGAGCTGCCCGGTAAGGTTGCCAAGATTTCCGTAATCTTTCCGGAAGCAGAATCCCACACCTTTCGGTGGAGTGGCTGGTGGGTTTAAAGGCTGATCTTTCGGTTAACATTCGAGTGATTCACCACTGTTCCATTTCCTTCTAAACTTCTCCTGCTCATTTTAAGCACGTTCGGCCTGATAGGGGAGGAATAGAATCAAACTGGCTGAACCTGCTTAAAATGAGGAGGAGAACTTTACAACGCAATAGAAGAGGAGATTTATACATCATTGTTGTCACTGAAGAAATGCAGAGTATTTAAGACCTGGTAAGTTAAGAAGCCACACCTTTCCGTCAGCAGCTGAGTGCTTTAACAACTGTGCCACCAGGGCTCCTTAAGTTTAGAAGCCCTCGTGGTGCAAGTGACTAAGAGCTCGGCTGCTACCCAAAGGGTTGGCAGTTTGAACCCACCCTGTGGCTCTGCAGGAGATAGATCTGGTGACCTGTTTCTGTGAAGATTACAGCCTAGGAAACCCTATGGGGCAGTTCTACTCTGTCACATGGGGTCAGTATGGGTTAAAATAGACTCCATGGCATTGAATATCAACAAAAACAACAAGTTAACGAAGGAATAAAGACAATGTTTTTAAAAGGCTGTTTACAAATAAAGCTGCATGAACATCTGCGGACAAGTTTTTATATGAACGTAGGTTTTCATTTCTCTGG
>NW_004447679.1:0-2062 GCF_000243295.1 Trichechus manatus latirostris
AGCACCACAAAAAAAAGCACTACAAAATGACAGCAATAAACTAGCATCTGTCAATAATTACACTGAATGCACCCATAAAGAGACAAACAGTGACAGAATGGATAAAAAAACAGGGTCCATCAATATGCTGTCTACGAGAGACACACCTTAGAAACAAAGATGTAATTTTATTGAAAATCAAAGGATGGAAAAAAATATATCAAACAAACAACTACAAAAAAAGAGCAAGAGTGGCAATACTAATCTCAGATAAAATAGACTTTAAAACAAAATCCACCATAAAAGACAATGAAGGGCACTATATCATGATTAAAGGGATGATCCAGCATGAAGACATAACCATAATAAACATCTACACACCCAATGACAGGGCTCCAAAATACATAAAACAAACTCTAACACCTCTGAAAATAGAAACTGACAGTTCCACTGGGTAAAGGACAGAACATCTAGAAGGAAACTCGACAAATATACTGTTTTAGTCATCTAGTGCATACCACCAGTGGATGGCTTTAACAAAGAGAAATTTATTTTCTTACAGTAAAGTAGGCTAAAAGTCCAAATTCAGGGCGACAGCTCCACGGGAAGGCTTTCTCTCTCTGTCGGGGTTCTCATCAATGTTCCCCTGGACTAAAAGCTTCTCTGCACAGGGACCCCGGGTCCAAAGGACACGCTTTGCTCCTGGCACTGCTTTCTTGGTGCTATGAGGTCCCCAAATCTCTGCTTGCTTCTCTTTCCTTTTATGTCTTGAGAGATAGAAGGTGGTATAGGCGACACCCCAGGGAAACTCCCTTTATATTGGATCAGGGATGTGACCTGGGTAAGGGTGGTGTTACAATCCCACCTTAATCCACTTTAGCATAAAATTACAATCACAAAATGGAGGCCAACCACAAAATTCTGGGAATCATGGCCCAGCCAAATTGATACATTTTTTGGGGGACGTACTTCAAACCATGAGAGAGACAGAAGAGCTAAAGGGCACAATCAGCCAACTTGAACCATAGACATATATAGAACACTCCACCCAACAAATGCAAAGTACACATTCTTTTCCAATGCATATGGAATGTTCTCCAGAATAGACCACATCTTAGGCCACAGAGCAGTCCCCAACAAAATCCAAAACATGGAGATAATACAATGTATCTTCTCTGAGCACAATGCCATCAAGGTAAAAATTAACAACAGGAAGAGCAAGGACAAAAAAATCAGTTACATGGAAATTGAATAACACACTGCTTACAAACCATAGAGTAATAGAAGAAATCAAAGATGGAATCAAAAAATTCCTAGAATCAAATGAGAATGAAAATGCATCATACCAAAACCTCTGGGACACAGCAAAGGCAGTCCTCAGAGGAAAATTTATAGTAATAGATGCACACATCTAAAAAGAAGGGACAAAATCAAAACATTAGCTACACAACGGAACAGCAAAAAAAGCCCACAGCCACCAGAAGAAAGAAAATAATAAAGATCAGAGCAGAAATAAATGAAATAGAAAATAGAAAAACAATAGAAAGAAGCAACAAGACCAAAAGTTAGTTCTTTGAAAGGATCAACAAAATTGACAAACCACTGGCCACACTGACAAAAGAAAAACAGGAGAGGATGCAAATAACCCAAATAAGAAATGAAATGGAGGACATTACAACAGACCCAACTGAAATAAAAAGGATCATAATAGAGTACTATGAAAAACTATACTCCAACAAATTTGAAAACCTAGGGGAAATGGTCAAATTTCTAGAAACACACTACTTACCCAAACTAACACAAAATGATGTTGAAAATCTGAAAAGAACCACAACAAGAGAAGAGACTGAAAAAGTAATTTAAACCTCCCCCCTCCCCCTGCCCAAAAGCCCTGGTCCAAATGGCTTCACTGGAGAATTCTACCAAACATTCAGAGAAGAGCTTATACCAGTACTACTCAAACTATTTCAGAACATAGAAAAGGAAGCAACACTTCTGAATTCATTCTATGAAGCCAGCATAATGCTGATACCAAAATCAGGCAAAGACGCCACAAAAAAGAAAATTACAGACCAATATCTTT
>NW_004447680.1:0-2119 GCF_000243295.1 Trichechus manatus latirostris
GAAGCTCAGCCACATCAAGCAGTTGACCTGTCCATGGTTTCAAAACTGATGTGATTTACAGGGCAGTTTCTGCCATAAGTCCAACAGTCTCTTCATCCTATTAGAGCTGGGCAGCAGTCTGAAAAAATCTGGGACTTCTAGACCATACCTAACAACACAATAACGATGTCTCCAAATACCCTGTCTGTTCTTTGAGTTTAGTTGTTCTGTTAAGATCTCAAGAAGGAAACGGGCCCAAGGCTTGACATGCACTTTTCCAGCCCATCTAACAGAGCAAGCAAAATAGAACCAGTAGGGGAAATGGAGTCGTTCAGGGAAGATGGATAGTGACAGCTGTACTGGTCACAGTGTTCTGTAGATATTGTCGAGGCCATCACAGATCGTACCCATCACCCCGGAGAGGAAGAGAGGTTTCAGATCAGAGTTCAATTCTTCTCCATCCTAACCTCCCATTTCAACGAAAAGGAAAAAGAAACATTTGGCCTGTGATTCCTCAGAGCAGGGGCCGAACATCGCTCAGCTTGGCACCCTCAATACCCGACTCGTAGAAACTCACTAAGCCTCCAGCCACTTTAGAAAGAAGACAGAGACCCAGCTTCGCTAAGTGACAACCAAATACGCTCAAACCGTGGCCACTGAGAGGAGCTTAAAGCCAGAGACTTCACCAACTGGGCCAGACCCCGCACCCCGAGACGTGCCGGAGTTGGAACCCTCAAAAGTGGCTTTCTGCCCCGCCCAGCTGAAAACCAGCAGCAGCAGCAGGAGGGGGACGTACACGTCTCTTCCGGGAGGCCCCCGAAGGCCGGATCCAGCCCGAACCGGCTCCGAAGACCCACAGGACCCCCACGGAACAGGTCGCTCACCTGCAACGAACTCGGCCGTCCCCGATGGCGGGAGATGGTCGAGGCAGGAGATGGGAGTCACCAGCTGCACTGGGAGAACACGGAAAGGAAAGAAAATGTGCGCGCAGCAGCCGGCGCCGTAAACACGACCGGCACTGTCGTAAACTGCTCGTCATCTTCTTCCGAGTTCGGTGGAAGGACTCACGAGCCGTAAAGCTGAGGTAACCCGGAAAGTCGTTGCTGCTCTTTGCGAGGTGTGAACATTAGCCTCTGAGACGCCACTACGCAAGAGGTGTGATTGCAGTTACGTCAGGCAGCACTGAAACGTGGCGGCCGTGCAATCAAAGCTGGGGGCCGGGAGAAGCTGACATCCACTCAGTATCCCAGAGTGCTCCACGGGACTCTTTCGCCCCTCTGTATCCCACAATCACCCGCGGCTCCTCCCGCCCCCTTTAACCAATCATCTCATTTGATTCTCACAGCAAGGGGAGGGGCAAGTGTTTTAGGCCTCGTTCGTAATTATCAGCCGTTCGTTATAGACGGTTGTAGAAGCTGAGGTGTTAAGATGACCTGCTTAGTTCAAAGTGCTAGTTTAGGAGCGTCCACCAGTGTTCAAACCCTCCTTCCACAGTATTCAAACAATTGTACGGCAAAGATTACTAGAGCTGTAGTTTAAAAGAATGTAGATTACGAGTCTCGCTCCCACCGATTGTTATTTCAAATCCGTCTAAACTGGAGTCCAGGAATTTGCATTTTAATTGGCACCTGTGATTCCAAAGTGGGGGGACTCAGAACTACTTCGCTACGTTGGTCAACAGCGCTGTCCTCTTTGCACCTCCCAGCCTAGGGATTTTCTCCTGGAGTCTTTCTTAGGGGAATTTCAAAACACTGAACGGAAAGAGAATACTAGAAAATCAAACTCATTACCATTGAGTCAATTCTGGCGTGATTTATTCAAAGTTAGATCCTTTTCTACCCGGCCTCCTAGGTTTCTTTCGTCTCCTAGCCTGTCTCCTTTATTGTAAAATATATCTATTATTAGACAAATCTAGGATCTAGTTTGGGCTCTGCCACTTTCTAGCTGAGTGGCTTGACGTCTCCCGCACTCGGTTTCCTTATCTGGCAGTGGTTAAGAGCTTGGCTGTTAACCAAAAGGTCAGCCAATCAAATCCATGAGCTGCTCCTTGGAAACCCTATGGGGCAGTGTTACTCTGTTCTATAGAGTTGCTATGAGTCAGAATCGAGTGGACAGCAACAGTTTTTTTTTTGGTAAGTGT
>NW_004447681.1:0-2111 GCF_000243295.1 Trichechus manatus latirostris
CACCACAGGAGAAACAAATACTGGATTCCTAGTCAAGTTAACAGTTTTTCCCACAGTTGTGTGGAAAGAGAACTTGTAAGTGATAAACATAGATATTTAGTTGAGGATATTTCCAAGCAAAGTTTTGCAGGTGTGGTCTGGCTTTTCCTTGCTGCTTACAGTAAAATAGTAGAGGTGAGACATAAATTGAGGAAGGAACTGTTTAGGAAAAAGGAACCAGCAGACGATAACTTGGGGGTTTATAAGCTTATCCATATTGCAAAGGATACTAAACTGAGGGAATTCACTTTGGGAAAGCATGTTCTGGAGAGAAAGATAAGGATCTAGCAAGACAACTGTTATGAATTGAATTGTGTCCCCCAAAAAATATGTGGTGTAAATCCTAACCTGTGTACCTCTGGTCCACCACGTGTCTGTCAGTTTTTCGTACTGTGGTGGTTTGCATGTTGCTGTGATATTGGAAGCTTTGCCACCGGTATTTCAAAGACCAGCAGGGTCACCCTTGGTGGACAGGTATCAGCAGAGCTTCCAGACTAAGACAGACTAGGAAGAGGTCTACTTCTGAAAACAATTGACCAGGGAAAACCTTATGAATAGCAGCAGAACATTGTCTGATATACTGCCAGAAGATGAGCCCTTAAGGTTGGAAGGAACTCAAAATACGACTAGGGAAGAGCTGCCTCCTCAAAGTAGAATCGAACTTAATGACAAAGATGGAGTCAAGCTTTCCGGACCTTCATTTCCTGATATGGCACGACTCAAAATGAGAAGAAACAGCTGCAAACATCCATTAATAAAAGAAATGTGGAGTATATGAAGTATGAATCTGGGAAGATTGGAAGTTGACAAAAATGAAATGAAACACATAAAGATCAATATCCTAGGCATTAGTGAGCTGAAATAGACTAGTACTGGCCTTTTTGAGCCAGAAATCATACGGTCTACTATGCCAGGAATGACAGATTGAAGAGGAATGACTTCACGTTCACCTTCATTCAAAAACATTTCAAGATCTATCCTGAAGTAAAAAGCTGTCAATGATGGGATAATATCCATACACCTAAAGGAAGACCAGTTAATATGACTATTGTTCAAGTTTAAGCACCAACCATTAATGCAAAAGATGAAGAAATTGAAGATATTTTACAGCTTCTGCAATCTGAAATTGATTAATTGTGCAGTCAAGAATGGATTGATAATTACTGGTGATTGGAATGTGAAAGTTGGAGATAAAGGACTGATAGTTGGAAAATATGGCCTTGGTGATAGAAATGACACCGGAGATTGCATGACAGAATTTTGCAACACCAATGATTTCTTCATTGCAAATATCTTTTTTCAGCTACATGAACAGTGACTATACATGTGGACCTCATCAGATGGGAACAACAGGAATCAAATCGACTACATTTGTAGAAAGAGAGTATGGAGAAATTCAATATCATCAGTTAGAACAAGGCCAGGGGGTGACTGCAGAACAGACCATTAGTTGCTTATATGCAAGTTCAAGTTGAAACTGCAGAAGCTTAGAACAAGTCCATGAGAGCCATAATATGACCTTGAGTATATCCTACCTGAATTTGGAGACTATCTCAAGAATAGATTTGACTCACTGAACACTAATGACCAAAGACCAGACAAGCTGTGGGAAGACATCAAGGACATCATACATGAAGAAAGTAAAAGGTCATTAAAAAGACAGGAAAGAAAGAAAAGACCAACATGGATGTCAGAAGAGACTCTGAAACTTGCTCTTGAATGTCGAGTAGCTAAAACAAATGGAAGAATTGATGAAGTAAAAGAGCTCAACAGGAGATTTCAAAGGGAAGCTCGAGAATAAAAAGTGAAGTATTATAATGACATGTGCAAGGACCTGGAGTTAGAAAACCAAAAAGGAAGAATATGTTCAGCATTTCTCAAGCTGAAAAAACTGAAGAAAAAATTCCAGCCTCAAGTTGCAATTTTCAAGGATTCTATGGACAAAAAATTGAATGATGCAAAATCATGAAAAGCAGATGGAAGGAATACACAGAGTCACTGTACAAAAAATAATCGGTCATCCTTCGACCATTTCAGGAGGTAGCATATGATCAAGAACCATTGGTATTGAA
>NW_004447682.1:0-2111 GCF_000243295.1 Trichechus manatus latirostris
CAATTAGGGTCACATAACAATGTATATATAAATTTTTGTATAAGAGACTAACTTGAAATGTAAACTTTCCCTTAAGCTATAACAATAAACAAAATAAAATCAGGAAAAAAAAGAGAGAGAGAGAAAATCTAAAACCTGGAGCCAGAAACCATAATCTCAGTTTTAAGAGAGGCAGGAAATTGATCTGATCCAGAATTGAGCAAATGATTACAAAATCTTCCGGGCCTCTGAATGAATAGAGAAAATTCCAGAATTATCTAGGTTTACATTTCTTTTCATTCTTACTCCATGCATAGTCTTTAAAAATACAGTACCTTTTAATGTTGCCATGCTCAGTAGAAACAGCCAAGAGTGAAAAATTCATTTTTTGCTCCAGATCTCATAGTAAAACTTTGTCGTTCAGGCCATGTAACAAAAGCACGACCATGAGTCTTCTGACAGCTTATCCTAACTGCTGACAAAATACCCAGAAAGACATAATCAGCCTCCTGATTTTATACTTTCATAAGTTTAAACACACACTTTGGCAGCAACTACATTAGTTACAGCCAACCTCCAAACCACCACAAAGAAGGTGATCCGAGAACTGGGTAGAACCAGAAGTCTGCCACCCAGCAGAACTGAGCAATCATCAACTGGCCTTCAAGGAGAAACAGCAAGATACAGGCAGGGTGCTCTCTGTCTTAGAGAGGGCAAGATCTAAGCGAGATGCTGGGATCTTCTAGAGTCACTTCACTGGAATAATTCCCCACTTACCGGCCTTGTATTTCAAATAGGGTAGGATAGTTTCTTTCAGATGACATTTTTCCTCTCAGATGGGAATTCCTTCTGATTGTTCAAGGACCATATTCATCATGAAAGTGATTCAAATCAATGGTTTCTGTGTTAATTCCACAATCCTGTGACTTCCGAGCTGGAGCAGCCTCATGAATGACAGCAGAGCCTAATTTCCTGATGTCAAACCCTGCTGGCCCAGGAGAGAGGTGCCAAGTGCGGGCTCATACCTGTCAACAGAACTGAGGGGGCAGGAGGCCTCCTTCCACTTCTCATGAGACACCTCTGCCTTGAGTCTTCAACTCCAGCATCTTACCACTGAAGAAGGCAGCGGCCTGTGGAATGTTTCGGAAGGAACTCTCATGAGTCTTCAACTCCAGTATCTTCCCACTGAAGAAGGCAGCAGCCTGTGGAATGTTTCAGAAGGAACTGTCAGGTGGGTTAAACTTGGCCCATCCTGAAAGAAAACTCAAAGTCTTCCTAGCCCTAGAGTGACCAGTTGAGAGACTGGCTTTGCATTTTGCCTAATCTGATCCTCAGTTTCCTTCTGTGTGTAGAAAACCAGTTCTAGTGTTTTACCAGAGGTAGGGAGTCATTTCCTAACAAGAGCTCTAGTGTTTTGTCCATATGAAAATATACATATAATAGGCACAACAGTTCAGCGCTCGCTTGACTGCTAACCAAAATGTTGGAGGTACGAATCCACCCAGTGGCTCCATGGAAGACCTGGTGATCTCCTCTGTAAAGATTACTGTTGTTGTCGTTGTTAGGTGCCGTCCAGTCGATTCTGACTCATAGCGACCCCCTATGTACAACAGAATGAAACACTGCCTGGTTCTGCACCATGCTCACAATCATTGTTATGTTTGAGCCAATGGTTGCAGCTGCTGTATCAATCTATCTCATCCAGGGTCTTCCTCCTTTTCACTCACCCTCTACCTTACCAAGCATGATGTCCTTCTTCAGGGACCGGTCCCTCCTGATAACAGGTTCAAAGTATGTGAGACGAAGTCTTGCCATCCTCGCTACTAAGGAGCACTGTGGCTGTACTGTTTTCCAAAACAGACTTGTTTGTTCTTCTGGCACACCGTGGTATATTCAACATTCTTCACCAACACTATAATTCAAATGCATCAAATTTTCTTCAGTCTTCCTTATTCATTGTCCAGCCTTTGCATGCAGATGAAGTGATTTAAAATACCATGGCTTGGGTCAGGCATACCTTAGTCTCAAAAGTGACATCTTTGCCTTTTTAACACTTTAAAGAGGTCTTTTGCAACAGATTTGCCCAGTGCAATAACGTCCTTTGATTTCTTGACTGCTACTTCCATGGGCAT
>NW_004447683.1:0-2094 GCF_000243295.1 Trichechus manatus latirostris
GGCGCATCTGAAAAGAGGGATGGGAATATGAGAGGAGAACACTTTTACTAAGATCTACTAATTTCTATTTCTTAATCTGAGTGATGGGTAATTGTTATGGATTGAACTGTATCCCTCAAAAATATGTGATATAAATCCTAACCCTAAACTTGTGGATGTAATCTCATCTGGAAAAACGGTTTTCTTTGTTATGTTAATGAGGCCATGTCAGTGTACAGGCGGTCCTTGGATTACAAACGAGTTCCCTTCCTAAATCTGTTTTTAAATCAAATTTGTACGTTAAGTAGCAACAGGTACAGTTCGTGTCTAATGTCAGTTAATCAAACGTGTGTCATAGTATATAGTGTACCTTTCTATGCATAAAAAACACTGAAGAAGTACTTCCAGATATACTAAAACATCTTTAACATAATAATACAATAATAATAATAATAATGTTTTGATGGGTGTCGCAAAGTAGCGCCCATTTGTTATTACAAACAATTGAATGTACCTTGAGTTTTTAATAATAGGCTTTACGGGGTTGGTTTGTAACTACTGTTGTATGTAAATCAAACCTAAATCTGACCTTTCTAACCCAGGGACTGCCTTGCCTGTAGGGTGTGTTTTCAACGAATCACTTTTGAGATATTAAGAGATTAGGCACAGAAGCAAGGAAGCACAAATGGATGATGACGTGGAGAACAAGGAAGAGACAACGATTTTCCCCCAGAGACGAGAGAAAGAGCCTTTCCCTAGAGCCACTGCCCTGAATTCGAACTACTAGCTTTCTAAACTGTGACAAAATAAATTTCTGTTCATTAAATTAGCCACCCACTTGTGGTATTTCTGTTATAGCAGCACTAAGAAACTAAAACAGTAATGTATACTCTTTTTTTTTGTTATTCTTAAACAGGATGTATTTTATACATTCTTCATTCTGTTTGAAACATTCCACAAATAAGTTTTAAATAAATTACAAAAAGATAAAGTGAATTAAAAAAAAAAAAGTACATGCTGAACAGTATACTGAATTTCTACTCTGTGTAATGCAAAAACAGTGAGTTTAAATTTTTAATGCTAAAAAAAAACTTTCCCACAGATTGGATATACTAACAGTTGAATACTGTTTCTTGGTTCAGCTTTATAACTATAACCTATAGACAGTAAGTACCACCGAGCTATAAAACAGTTGCTAATGAGAAGCATGGGATAGGTGAAGACTGATGAGTTACTCAGAGAGCAACATAACGACTAGCACTGGGACTAGTGTTGATCCAAAGAATGAATATTTATGTATAATCCAAGGAATTTATAAACTCTTTCCTTCCTCTGAATAATAGTATTTTTCAAAGCAACATTAATCTGAGATTATTTTACATTGTGTATTCCCCATCCTCACCCTACCAGTAGGAAATAAATCACACTTTCTAAAACATTAAATACTTGAAGACTAGAGTTCTGTACAATGCTAATTCCTCCATCTACACTCTCTTCCCCAACCAATTAGGATTCTGGCTTCATTCTTCTCTCTCTTGTATCTTAGTTGAATTTTGTTTCATTTTAATATTTCAATGGTTCCTTCCTTTCTCCATTAAAAAAAAGCCAAAATTTTTTTCTTTTAAAAGAAATTTCTTCAACTCTTCTTTAACTCCACATTTTTACTTTTTATACCTGTATACACTTCTCAAAAAAACAGTCTAACACTCTGACTATCTACATAGAACTTGGAATCTGGATTCTACCACCTCACTGAAACTATTCTCTCAAAATGTCAAAAAGGACCAAATTCTATTTCAATTTTCATCCTCATTTACATCTCTGCAGACACTTATACACTAACCAGTACCTCATTTTTAAAATTCTTTCCTCTCCTTTTGTTCTCTTCCTACCACCCTACCTTAAAGTATCTCATCTGACTCTTCTTTCACCTCCAGTGACTCAAATCTAGCCAATTCACTAAGGTTCTGTCCTCAGCATCTCCTTTCTTTTTACTCCATACTACCTTCCCAAGCAAGCCCACACAGTCTTATGGTTTCAAATAGCACCTCTATGCTGATGACTACTAAATATTTATCCTCTGCCCTGACCCATCTCCTGAACCCTAGAACCAAA
>NW_004447684.1:0-2044 GCF_000243295.1 Trichechus manatus latirostris
TGACCTTCAATATCTGTCTCAGGCCAAACAGTGTCCTACATCCCCACTGTTCCTCTGTCACACACAATTCCAGGAGCTACTGGTTTCCAAAGTTCTGCAGGTCAAAGGGA
Source organism: Trichechus manatus latirostris (assembly GCF_000243295.1). Classification (NCBI taxonomy): domain Eukaryota; kingdom Metazoa; phylum Chordata; class Mammalia; order Sirenia; family Trichechidae; genus Trichechus; species Trichechus manatus. The sequence goes on from NW_004447684.1 coordinate 111, forward strand.
GACCACAAGAATGAGGCTTGTCTGTTATGAGCTCAACAAACCAAGTGAGGATCCCTCTTTGCTGATGGATGTGTCTTTCCTTCCATCTCCCTCATCAGCAGAAAGAAGCCCAAGTGGTTTCTGACAAATGTCAGTGGCCCTAGTCTCACTTCCAACCACACTACCCACCCACAGAACTCATCAGGTCAAAGGGAAGCCCAGAGATGCCAGGCACTGTGCATGGACACAGGGTGAGTGCCTGATGGAGGTTCCAAGGCTTCCTCCCAAATGAAGGTAGAACGACTTTCTGAATTGCTTGTCTGACTGAATTCATAGGGAACCTGGGATGCGACTCAAACTGGAGCAGGGGTGGGTGGGGAGTAGCAGAAAAGAAAAGTGAGGGACATATACTGTTCTTAACTATGGGACATGTAAGTGTGAGAGAGAAACAAATGGAGTGCAAAATGCATGTGAAAATTGAACTACAGTACATAGATCCGTGATTGTACTGATGTGCAGCTGGCTTTGATGCACCATAAACTCGAGTCACAGTGGACAGTAATGTGAGAAAAGCTATAGTAAAAATGTCACCAGTTCTAAAGTCTAGATGGTGTGTGTGTGTTGCTTTCTGAGCAATACTTCCAACTTTTCTCTGTGTTTAAAATTTTGCATAATAAAACGTCAGTGAGTAACTGTATGTGTAGTGAACAGATAGAGATAAGGATTGTGTGTAATGAATGTATTCGTGTGTGTCAATGTGCACATGTATGTGAGTGTGTAACTGTATGTTTATTTGACTGTATGTTTGTGAGTGTGTGTGTGTGAGTGTTTTAGATGTGTGTGAGCGTATGTGAGTGTGTGTGTGCATCTTTGTGTTTGTATGTAAGAGAGAGTAAGTGTGTGTTTCTCTGTGAGTGTGTTTGTGAGTGCATGTTGTTGGGCATATTCCCACTCTTTATATTGTGTGGAAGCATTTGTATAAAACTGGGATGTTCTTTTTCTTGAAAAGTTTAAAACTTGCATATAGGCCAACATGGTGCCCTAGACAGATGCACCGTGCTGCCCCTCTGCTGAAAAGACCTGAAAAACTAAATAAACAGATACAATCGTCATTCCTGGAAACTAAGCATCAAATGAAGGGATAAAGAACTAGATCAAGTTCCAAATGAAAGTAGAAAGTTATGGAAAAAAGACAACAAGGAGAGACACAGAGTGGCGCTCACCTACCAACTAACACAGCACAGCATCACAATTTTGGAACACAGCTAGCAATGACTTCAGATCAGGAGTATCAGATGGCAAATTTGCAGACATCCCAACAGAAGACAAAGCAAAGGGTAACCAGAAAAACCCATTTCCCCACTCCTCACCATTCTAGTGAGTTGAAGCAAGAACCCCCTATCGCACTAGCTCCCACTTTCCGGGTCCACAATACGAGCCTTCTCAGGCCCACCCCTTTATCTCACACAGTGCGACTTTTTTTTTCCAATTTCTTCCTTTTCATTCTCCCTGCCACCTAACCCCATACATCATCAACCCTTCTTCCCACCAAATGTGCCATGTGGCCTCACTGAGAGAACCAGCCAGCCACCACCTGAGTCTGCCACGCCACCATGCACCAGCTCCCGCAGAACTGCCTTTTCGAATCTTTCTTCCACACACCTAGGCCTGCATAGACTCTCCCCCTATTCCTGCCAAACTCCGCTGACCGACCACAGATAGAGAGCCACCAGATCAGAGCTGCCTTGGTTCCACCCGGCCGCTACCCACAGGCCCCCTCTGCACTGCCCCTTTTTTTCCCTTTCTTCCTTTTCTTTCTCCCTCCCACCTAACCCCAAACACCACCTCCACTCCATCCCACTGGCTCTTGCTGCACCACCATAGCTAGAGAGCCAACAACCAAGTGAACTCTAGGTACACTCCACCCCACCAAACAGTCTCCACTGTTCCGCCTG
>NW_004447685.1:0-2100 GCF_000243295.1 Trichechus manatus latirostris
GGACAGGCCTGGTACAAGACCCCTACCCTCTAATAGCAGTCTGGGCATCCCTATTGGGTACTCAGAGAGGCCCCTGCCAGATGGAGCTGAATTATTCTTGAACCTGGGCCCTGCTCAGCATCACTCACACAGAGCATCATACCATCTCCAGGGATTCAACTCATTGGCAAAGTCCATGCCCTTCATCCCTCTGCCCTCACTTTAACCATCGCCGAGGTGTTTGGAGGCCAGCATAGACGTGCTGTCCGTGGTCCTGCAACACCCCAGGGACAAGACCTGTGCTGGGGACTTCTACCCATACTCTCCCAGGAGTTCTGAACCAGAGGATGATTTTAATTCTCTGTCTTGATAAAAGGTATGTGGTTTCTTTTACTGCTGTAGAGACAACAGATTCGTGACCTTAGGCTTCACTGTTTATGTAGCTGATTCCATGTTCTTTTGGCAGTTCTATCACGCTTACCACTGCTGCCATTTACCCCTTGGAAAGTTGTGGAGCATATAGTCCCCATGGCCTCCTATCCATTCTAAACTCCTTCCCTCTGCCCATACTCTCCTGGAAGAGCACAAGTAGAGGACACTAGAGTTCATTGAGCCTCACATCTTCATTTGCAAGGTAGGAACAAGAGGTCCAAGAGGGGATGGACCAAAATCACAGAATGAATTAGAGCAAAGCTAGGGGCAGCACCCAGATATGCTAACTCCCCATCTGCTTGTTCCCCAACACCCCCACTTCCACTCCCCACCAGAGACACGGGGGTCCACAGACAGCCTATGGGTATTGGGATCTCCTTCCAAGGGCTCTTTCCAGATAGAACACAGCAGCTAACATTTATGTTTACAGTTTACAGGTGAGAAATTGAGCTCAGAGTCATGAAGTGATTTTCCAAAGGACACACAGCTAGTATGTGACTAAAACCAGTTGCTGTCAAGTCAATGCCAACGCATGGTGACCCCATGTGTGTCAGAGTAGAACTGTGCTCCACAGATTTTCAATAGTTGATTGTTTTCAGAAGCAGATCACCAGGTATTTCTTCCAAGGCACCTCTGGGTTGACTCAATTCTCCAACCTTGGTTAGCAGCCAAGAGCATTAACCATTTACAACATCCAGCATGTGTGGCTAAACTGGGGTTAAAACCAGAACTTTTAGGTTATTTCTGACTTTCTCCTTTAAAGCTAGTAATAACAGTAAGAGCCCTCAGGGCATCTACTTAAAACCCCCAACGTGGAGGTTATAATCTCTTCCCAACAATGGGACAGTCCTTGGCTCATGCCACACTGTCCAGATCTTTGGCAGGGTCCTGCTCTTCTCTGCCCCTCTGGGTCTAACTCCTCATTGACTTTCACTCTTGAAGACCTCAAAGATATTTGGTCTTCCCCAGATATTGGGGGTCAGAGCAAAGGTCCTTGGAAATGTGGATGGGGGTCGAGATGGCTGCCTTGTTGAGAGAGGATTATGCGGCAGTGTGAATACTGATGAAGCTGTAATTGGCTCCCTCTCTCAGAGTCCGGGTGTCTGCAGGCCCAGGCGCCGGGGCTAATTGTTGCCGGCAATTAATAACTTGGATTGTATTCACCCTGGCGCAAGCTACCTGCTTCCTTGGAGGAGGCAGGCAAGGCTGGGAAAGGAGGGCTGGACCAGCTGCTTGCAGAATGCCGGGGGAGGCAGGAGTGGAGGGCTGCCATCTGTCCTGTCTCCCCCAGGCCCTGTCAGCAGCACCCCGACCCCAGCCTGACCCTATCACCCTTTCCCAGATCTTGTTCTCTTCTCTTGAATTATTAGCCCCTCTGCCCTCTTTCCCCACATAAGCTCACATTCAGCTACTCCTGAGGAAATGGAGCTTTAGGGAGGAGGGTGCTGGGGAGAGGAAAGATGATGTCTTGGGAGGAGCTCAGGACTGGAAACTGGGAGGCCTGGGGTCCAACCCAAGCTCTTCCACTAACTTACCATGTGACTTTGAGTCAGGAATCTATTCACCATGAACTTGGGTGAGCTTCCTGGGCGCTTTTTCATTCATTATACCTTTTGAAGTGCAATCAACCCTGAAATTTAGGGAAACAAGAATTGATCATTCGATCTATCATGTATCTCTCTAACTATA
>NW_004447686.1:0-2099 GCF_000243295.1 Trichechus manatus latirostris
TCCTCTAAAAGATTTCTATTATTCCCAGTCTTTTAGGCTTGATAACTAGCAGTAAGGCTCAAATCTCCAACTGAATCCCTTATATACAAGTCTCATTTATTTTTCCTAATGATGTCAGTAATAATTCTGTTTTCGTTTGACTTTTTGTAATTCCCATTTCAAACGGACTTCCATCAATACCTTACTTTTTTCCATAGCGCTTATACACAGAGGCCTGGGACAAAGACAAGACTCAAATTCACATAATGCCTGATACACCGGAGATCATGCTGGCAAGGCAGAACAAAATCAACTATAGCGAGGTAGGGGCAAGATTCCATGGTGCGACACTTATTGTGTTTGTTTTTGTTTTGTTGTTGTTTTGTCGTTCTACATATTTTTGTAGAAATACTCAGGCCTCAGCTGTCATGGTGCCTGTGGCTCTTTCATATGAACCCTCAGTCGTCCAACCTTCCATCTCTGGGGTGAATGTTCTATAGGATTGCGCAGGCGAACTGAAGTCATGTTGTCTTTTCAGTTCATGGCTATTGCCAGTGTGGGCCGGCGGGACTTTGAGTAGTACTTTTGGCATTTCCAAGGCGTAGGGTTGTCAGATAAAATACAGGCCCATTTGAGACATAATTATGCTGTAAAAGAAACTTCATTGTTTACCTGAAATTTAAATTTAACTGTGCTACATTTTTATTTGCTAAATGTGGCAACCCTACCAAGGGGACCTCCAATAATGTGCACCTCTTCCCCAATCTGGGTCTTGGAAAAAAAGAGAAATAAAGCAAAGAAGTAGAAATAGAGGCCAAAATCTCACATTTTTCACTGATAAAGTTCAAGAATACATTTGAGTGAGGGTCAATTGGCCTTCTAACTGAGCTCCAGAATTAGGTTTCCTCACCTAGGCACAAGCCACACTGCAACAGGACAAGGTGTCCCCCTCACAGATGAGGCCCTGCTTAGAGTGTGGCAAAGAAGAAGAGAGCACTAGGCTTGTTCCTACAGGGAGAAGGTGTGAGCTGAGCTGAGCTGAGCATGCCCAGTTACCTCATCCCTAACAGATAAATAAGTAAACCACAGCCCTGTCCAGGGGCAGAGTGAATGAAGAGGCAGAGGAAAGCCAGAGTTAGAATAATTGAGATCCTCTTATGGAAAGAAATCTCAGGCATGGGCAAGAAGTATTCTCCATTAACATCACTGCTCACTGATTTTTAGAAGTCAAAGCCAATTTTCTGGATGCATGTTTTACTAATATGATACAGTCAAGATTTGGAATTCTTATAGCTATGATTATAGTCAAGTTAACTGTGTTTTAAATCATACTTGAATTTTTTTCTTAAAAAAAACCAATTTTTAAACATTATGAAAGATTATGTGCTTGCCCATAAAATTTTTAACTACTAAGAAAATGAATAAAAGTATATATATTTGTAGACATAAATGAATAGTATCAACCATATTGCTCTGCAATTTCCTTTTCACTTAGCTAATGTATAGACTGATGCTTGTCCATGTTAATATCCACTGCTTTACCTCATTTGTATATTTACTTTATAGTATTTTTTGATATGAATAGAATATTTACTTCCTACTATTGGTAGATATTTAGATTGTTTCTATTTTCTATCCTTTTTGTAATTGAGTGGTATAAGTCCCTTCATAATCTCCAAATTGTTGCTGTCAAACCTTTTGATTTAACTGTGGCTTCCATTTTCTATAGAATCTGTATAAACTCGCCAATGAAGAAGCAAGGAAGAAAGGCTATGACTTGCGAAGCGACGCCATCCCAATTGTGGCAGCCAAGGCTTCCAGGGAGATCGCTAGTGACGTGAGTAGCAACACTTCAGATACTGATGTAGAAGGATGGAGTGTGGCGGGGAGAGGGGAATTATTACGACAGGAAGATGCATCTGTGTTCCTATTAGAACACATGTATTGATTTATCTTTCTAAATCAAAGAAACATTTTTCATCAAAGGAAACTCTTTAATATTTTTTACTCCAGAAAACTTTAATTATTCAGATCCCATGGGAGAGGGGGTGTCCTAACATTTTTTTCAGTATAAAATTGAATTTGAGTCTACAATTTTCCATATCTGTAATTATGAGAAA
>NW_004447687.1:0-2039 GCF_000243295.1 Trichechus manatus latirostris
GGGGTCGCTATGAGTTGGAATTGACTCAATGGTAGTGGGTTTTTTTTTTTTTTTTTTGGTTTGGCTCTCAATGTAAGGAGCCCTGGTGGCACAGTGGTTAAGCGCTCAGCTGCTAACCAGAAGGTCAGGGGTTCAAACCCACCAGCCTCTCCACATGAGAAAGATGTGGCAGTCTGCTTTCATAAAGATTTACAGCCTTGGAAACCCTGTGGGGCAGTTCTACTCTGTCCTATAGGGTCACTCTGAGTTGGAATCGACTTGATTTTTTGGCCGTCAATGTAATTTTCCCTGTAAACCTCCCCACCATGATGATCACCTGTCCCTCATCCATACGCCTACTTCCTCAACCCCCCATCCTAATTTGGTGGTGTTCAGGATTTGTTCACTGATAGAAATAAAGTCGAACTCTCAGCTTATGACTAAAATGGCAAGTGGCTCAGGTTCAAGTTGCAAAGAATGATTTTGTATCACTTGCGTTTTGATGTCTTTCCAAGAAATCTCTTCCACCCAGAAAGCGCCTCAGCCAAAGTTGTGTAAAAGTTATCTTTGTTTAAGCAAAGAGGCTTAAGGAATAATTAATATGCAGACTTTCTGGGAAAGTTGCAAAATGTTCCTTACTTGCATAACTCAACGAAGGGAACATCTTTTATGTCATGTGTTTCAATATATTTTGTAATTTTTTTTTCCTCTCATCTCTGTAAATTGGAAATGGGAGTAATCTTTGTGGGGTGAGGGATGTCAGGTTTTTGTCCGTGGTTACTAAGATTTAAGCTTATGTGATATGCAGTGGAATCCACATTGAAGTATTAACTTTGGCATGATTTGTACTTATCTTACCCTAAACATAACTAATAGGAATAAATTCCAATAAAAGTGGTTTTATTCTTGGATCATACTTCGTGCCTTTTATACAAACCTTTTATACTTCAGAGTGGGTGGTGTGTGTACAAATTCAGCAAATGCTTTGAGCTTGAGTACTGACTAGGAACCGTGATACAATAAAAAGCGTGATTTTTCATATGCCTGTGTTGACTTCAAAAGAGAGAAGCTCCAGTTAAACCCATTGAGAAGGGTTCATGAAATCTAAGAACCCGGGCTTGGAGCCAAAGCATTTGTCTACTAAGTTCGTCATTTGCTGACTTCGCACTAATCGGGGCTTTAAGCCAAGAAGAGCAGATTTTGATTACTCTGGACTTTATTATAATTTTCAATTCTGTCTTTCAAGCAAAGGGGTAGTGAGTGGTTAGGAAGGAGCCCTGGTAGTGCAGTGGTTAAGCACTTGGCTGCTAACCAAAAGATCTGCAGTTTGAACCTACCAGCCACTCTGCAGGAGAAAGATGTGGCTGTCTGCTCCCCATAAAGATTGTAGCCTTGGAAACCTTATGAGGCAGTTCTACCCTTGTCCTGTAGTGTCGCTTGACGGCAATGGGTTTGGGTTTGGTTTTTTGGTACTAATTAGGGTCAAGAATTCCTTAGAAACCAGTATTCCAATGCATCAGGATTTGTTGAGTTATTTTGTTTATCAGGGGACTAATGTGATTTATTTTTATGCTTAATTAACTAGAGGGAATCTCTTTAACTGTCTTCCTGCTCATTCCATTCTGGTTGGTCATTTTGCTCTTAGGTAATTTTTTTTCCTAAAAGGGAACACAGAGTCCTGGTGGTGCAGTGGTTAAGAGCTCGGCAGGTAACCAAAAGGTTGGCAGTTTGAATCCACCAGCTGCTCCTTGGAAACCCTATGGGGCAGTTCTACTCTGTCCTATAGGGTCGCTATGAGCCAAAACTGACTCGAAGGCAACAGGTTTTTTTGTTTGTTTTTTATTTTTTTTATTTTTATTGTACTTCAGGTGAAGGCTTACAGAACAAGTAGTTTCTCATGAAACAGTAGTACGCATATTGTTTTATGACATTGGTTAACAACCCCACAACATGTCAACCCTCTAACTTCTCATCCTTTTTTTTTTTTGGTGAAAATACACATAGCCAAAGATACACCATTTCAAAAATTTTCTACATGCACAGTTCAGTGACACTGACTA
>NW_004447688.1:0-2096 GCF_000243295.1 Trichechus manatus latirostris
CTGTCTCTAAGCCACCGGTTCCTTCTCAGAAGTCATCTGTGAACCTCAGTCGAGTTAGCACGCTTTCTCCAGCGGCCCCATCACCTGCCAGCTCATCACAAAGGACCACGACCATACCAGTCATGGTAAAATGTGTTAGACCGAACTCCACCAATGCCGTGGGCTATGTTTGTGGAGCACAGGCTTCAGTGAATGGTTCAAACCCTGTGCTGAGCTGCAGCCCTGTTGCCAAAACTCCTGCAGAAACAAATCTAAGTAGCTGTCTACCCTCAGGAGTCCTGCTACCAACTGCAGCGCCGGGTGCAATGCAGGTAGCTTCTCAAGCAGGTGTTCCACTTACTTTAAAAAATACTTCAGTTATCAGGCCTTTACTCCAGATTCCAAGTAGTCAACTCATTTTTGTCCCGCAGCAACAGCAGCAGCTCTCTCAGTTTACTCCACAGCAACTACTTCAGCATCCCACAACTCGTCCTCAACAGCCATGGGGACAGGGCTCTGCACAAGATTCAACCAGTCAAGCAGAGGGCTTATCCACTCAGCAAGCAGTTTTTACTAACCTTACCGAATCACAACGTCTTGCACCGTCCCAGGCAGCTGTGTTGTCTCAGCATGCTTCTGCCCAGAAGAGCCCTGAGCAAAGCCTTCCTCACGAGAGAGTCCAGATCCCTGCTGCCCTTCCACAGCAGGAACCACAGATACAACAGTCGAAAATCTTGCGGCGTGCAGTTTCTGTGGCCGAGGCAGCCACACAGACACCTCCTCTCCGTCGTCACCACCGGCGTACAGGCAGCCACTCGAAAGGTAAAATGAAGACAAGTACATCCACCACTCCAAAATCCTGAGTCTTAAGCTATATTTAACCTTCTTGTTTAAAAACACAAGAGCATTGAATCAAAAGATTTCTCAGTTTTTACGAAAGGATTTTCATGTTTGTTTTGTGTTTTTAATGTGTCAGTATTTCCCATTGCTAGATGTACAAACTTAATACAGAATCACAACAATATGGTTTTTTAAATAAAAACAGGGAAATGATTTTATGAACTAGGGTTAGTTTAAGTCATTGCTTTTTAAGAATAGCTTCCCTGTTCATAGTATGTGTGGAGGTGACCTAAAAATACTAGAAACATCTTCCTTCTGAATTTTTATTTAGTATAAAAAGTTTGTGTACAGAGTAACAAATATAACTTCTACAAATCCATTTTGAAAAAAAAAATTTTAATCTGCAGAAAAATGATGCTTGTCACACTTAGATTTAGGTACATCTGAGACCTCCAGTTATGTGGAATGACTTGGTGGCAGGTATGCTTGTGTGACAGGCCCTCACCTTTAAAAGGCCCCAGCTGCATTCAGTGCCCCCTGCAGAGACCAGCACTTCTGCTCCTCACTGGCCTTGGAAAGGCCCTTCTGGGACATCTCTCTCTCTATAAAATCATTTGAACTTTTTTAGAACTCTAGCTTGATTGCAAGCAGGTAAACAGCTTAATGTTTTAAAATCACTTTTATTTGTTTTTCAAATGTTAGTGACTTTGTTAGGTTGTGCCTCTTAAGTGGAACCCCTCTTTTCTTTCTTTTTCCTTCCCTTTGCTTATTCACCATCACTTGTTCAGCAGTCCCTGCTCCCTCACCTCTTTTTTCTTCTTTCTTGTTTCAAAGGGACTCAAAGATCCCCAAACTTTTCTCTGCCAATTATATATTTTTCTGTTACAACTTTGAAGGGCAGTCTGTCTACATAAAATGTGTTTTTCTAAGTACACGTGTTTGTCTTTGCTTTTGCCCTAAAGAAAAAGGAAGTTTGGTTTGGCACAAAATAAATTAGTGAAGAGACAGGTAACTGGTGATTATTCTTCCTCGATTATCCTGGCTGTACTAATGTGCTCCTGATCCTGTTAAAGTTTTCACCAAACCTCAAGCACCCGTGTTTTTTGCCAGCCGAATGACACTGAGCCCATTAGAGCTTTATAGAATCCATCCTGGAACTCTTGTGAATGGTGCCTGTGTTTCTGAGAAATTAACCAGTGAAATGACCAATTGCAAAGAAGAGTTTACACTCGGCATTGGGAGCCAGCCACAGACCTGAACTCAGGATCTCTCCACAT
>NW_004447689.1:0-2093 GCF_000243295.1 Trichechus manatus latirostris
GTACGGTAGCCTGTCAGGCTCTCAATGTCCACAGTGCAGTCCACATCAAACTTGATGTTGTGCACATAGTAGATGGTGTAGCATATGATGAGGATGAACTTGATCACCTTGATGATGGTCTGCCGCAGGTAGAGGCGGTACACGATGTCTCCCTCCTCCACATGGGTCCGAAACTTCTTCACCTTCTCAAACAGTGCCTTGGCTTGCTACCCCTCCTTCTTGTCCAGCACACCTGTCTCTGAGCGGTCCACGATGCCCTGCTCGAGATGCAACTTAGTCCGCTGCAGCATGGGCATGGTGGCCTCCACGTCCTCGCTGACTGTGGATGACTTCTTGTCCATGGAGCCGTTCATCTTGCTGAAAGCTGGCTTGGGGTCACTCTCCTCCACCACTGTCTCCAACAAGGCCTGTGTGGTCCAAGGCGAGTCAAAGCACTTGAGCAGGATAGACACAAAGTGTTCCAGCTTCAAGCTGGTGCGAGGGAACTTGAACCAGAAGCTGCTGCAGGCCAGGAAGATGAGGGTATGCTGGAGCACCAGGTAGGGGAAGTACTTGGCAAACCAGTGCGACCGATTCTCATAGCACATGGCATCCACAGAGTTGTACTGGTGCCGGTCCAGGTCGTACTTGATGCCTGTGGGGCCTGTGTCAGGGGTCAGCAGGAGCGTCGTGTTGGGGTAGGTGGGTTCCGGGCTGGGGGCCACCCAGCCCCGGAACGAGTCATTGCAGGAGTCCTTGGTGACCCACTTACAAGGCAGGCAGACCATCTTGTCCTGGGTGACCTGCAGCGTCCCGCCGAAGACAGCGATCATCAGCATGACAATGGAGATGTAGTCGGTGAACACGTCCCACCACGGCTTCAGAATCCGGTACGCTGGCTGCATGTCCGCAAAGTAGCAGAGCTCAGTCACTGGAATCATCGTTCAACCTGAAAGAGACCCACAGGCAGAGGTTACCACAGAGTGGCCTGGCTTTCCTGGGAACCAGTGGTCAAGGCAAGGAGACAAGAGTCATCATCCAAAACTCCACCTCAAGTCTAGCTGTGAGTCCTAGCCTTGCCACCCCATGAGATAGCCCATGGATCAGCCCTTCTCCACAAAACACGTGGTCACCTGTTGGATGGGAAACCACTACAGGGGAAGGCAGGAGGTATCCCCATTGAACAGACAGGAAGACTGTGCACTGTGAAGGTGGGCCCATGCAGACAGATCACTAATGTGGCCTCACTTTCTCCCACCCCACATGCCCCTCACACTAGAATCTCACTCTGAAATTCCAGTAAGACCACTTGGGAATTCCTGTCTTTATATTCCATCCTATTTATGATCAGACTGACTTGAGGGCCTTGGTTATAACTGGTTAAATGGACACAGGAAATCTGGGGTCGAAAGGTGGAGTGTGCTGTCACTGTACAGGGACAGCAACTAGGGTCACATAACAATGTGTATAAATTTTTGTATGAGAAACTAACTTGAATTGTAAACTTTCATTTAAAGCACAATAAAAAATAAAAAAAAAGAAATTCTCTCAAGACTTATAAAAAGGATAGGATTATATTTTGTGAGATCCTAAATCAGTACCTAGAATTGTTGTTGCTGTTAGGTGCTGCTGAGTCGGTTTCAACTCACAGCGACCCTATATACAACAGAATGAAACACTGCCCAGTCCTGCATCTAGAATGGTTACCTAAAGTAATTAACACTGGTTAGAAGACATATCCACAGAGAAAAAATGAAAAGGTCCTAGTAGACTATACTAAAAGGTCTCTACAAAAGTTACTCAATGTAACTATAAGTATGAAGTGAAAAGTGTTGCCCCCACTGTCATGGATTGATTTGTGTCGCCCCAAAATATCTGTCAACTTGGCTGGGTCATGACTCCCAGTACTGTATAGTTAAGTACCATTTTGTAATCTGATGTGATTTCCTTATGTGTTGTAAATTCAATCACTGTGATCTAATAAGAGGGATTAGCGGCAGTTATACTGATGAGGTATACAAGATTGGATAGTGTCTTAAGCCAATCTCTTTTGAGATATAAAAGAAAGAAGCAAGCAGAGACACATGGGAACCTCATACCACTAAGAAAGCAGT
>NW_004447690.1:0-2051 GCF_000243295.1 Trichechus manatus latirostris
ACCTAGATGTCCCCTGAAACCATGGTCCACAGACCCGTGCCCTTGTTAATCTATCCCTTGATGTGTTTGGCTGTATTCAGGAAACTTCTTAGCTTTTGCTTTGGTCCAGTTGTGCTGACTTCCCCTGCATTGTGTGTTGTCCTTCCCTTCACCTAAGATAATTCTTATCTACTATCTAGTTGGTGAATATCCCTCTCCCACCCTCCCCACACTCATAACCATCAAAGAATATTTTCTTCTGTGTTTAAACCTTCTCTTGAGTTCTTGTAATAGTGGTCTCATATAATATTTGTCCTTTTGCAACTGACTATTTTCACTTAGCAAAATGCCTTCCAGATTCATCCATGTTATGAGATGTTTCATAGATTCATCATTGTTGTTTACCTTTGTATAGTATTCCATTGTGTGAATATACTATAATTCGTTTATCCATTCGTCCGTTGATGGGCACCTAGGTTGTTTCCATTTTTTTGCTATTGTGAACAGTGCTGCAGTGAACATGGGTGTGCATTTGTCTATTCTTGTGACGTCTCTTATTTCTCTAGGATATATTCCAAGGAGGGGGATTGCTGGATCGTATGGTACTTCAATTTCCTGCTGTTACAGGAAGCACCAAACTGATTTCCAAAGTGGAAGGACTATTTTACATTCCCACCAAAAGTGTGTAAGTGTTACAGTCTCTCCACAACCTCTCCAACATTTATTATTTTGTGTTTTTTGCATTAATGCTAGCCTTGCTTGGGTGAGATGGTATCTAATTGTAGTTTTGATTTGCATTTCTCTGATGGCTAATGATCATGAGCATTTCCTCATGTATCTGGTAGCCACCTGAATGTCTTGTTTGGTGAAGTGCCTGTTCATATCCTTTGCTCATTTTTTAATTGGGTTATTTGTCTTTTTGTTGTTGAGATTTTGCAGTATCTTGTAGGTTTTAGAGATTAGACACTGATCGGATTTGTCAAAGCCAAAATTTTTTTCCTGGTCTGTAGGTTGTCTTTTGACTCTTATGGTGAAATCTTTTGATAAGCATAATTTTTTATTTTTAGGAGCTTCCAGTTATCTAGTTTCCCTTTTGGTGTTTGTGCGTTGTTATTTACAGTTCATATTCTGTCTATGCCATGTATTAGGGCTCCTAGTGTTGTCCCTATTTTGTCTTCCATTATCTTTATCATTTTCACTTTTATATTTAGGTCTTTGATCCATTTTGAGTTAGTTTTTGTGCGTGGTGTGAGGTATGGATCTTGTTTCAGTTTTTTGCAAATGGATATCCAGTTATGCCAGTACCATTTGTTAAAGAGACTGTCTTTTTGCCCAAAAAAGGACTTTGGACCTTTGTCAAATATCAGAGGCTCATAGGTGGATGAATTCATGTCTGGATTCTCAATTCTGTTCCATTGGTCTATAAACCTAATGTTGTACATGCACCAGGCTGTTTTGACTACCTTGGCGGTATAATAGGTTCTAAAATCAGGTAGTGTGAGGCCTCCCACTTTGTTCTTCTTCAGTAATGCTTTACTTTCCGGGGCCTCTTTTCTTTCCATATGAAGTTGGTGATTTGTTTCTCCATCTCATTAAAAAATACCATTGGAATTTGGATCGGGATTGCGTTGTATCTGTAGATCACTTTGGGTAAAATTGACATTTTCACAATGTTGAGTCTTCCTATCCATGAGCAAGGTATGTTTTTCCATTTATGTAGATCTCTTTGGTTTCTTACAGTAGTGTCTTGTAGTTTTCATTGTATAAGTCTTTTACGTCTCTGGTTAGATTTATTCCAAAGTATTTGATCTTCTTGGGGGCTATTGTAAACGATATTGATTTGGTGATTTACTCTTGAAAGTTCTCTTTGCTGGTGTAGAGGAATCCAACTGATTTTTGTACATTTATCTTGTATTCTGAAACGTTGCTGAAATCTATTGGTTCCTGTAGTTTTCTTGTGGATTCTTTGGGGTTTTCTGTGTATAAGATCATATCATCTGCAAATAGGGATACTTTTACTTCTTCCTTACCAATTTGGATGCTCTTTATTTCTTTTTCTAGCCTAATTGCTC
>NW_004447691.1:0-2093 GCF_000243295.1 Trichechus manatus latirostris
TGGACAAAGCAATGTAGGCAACCAAAAAAGGATCCTTTCCTTTGAAGACATCAACATTCTTCTATGGAAAAAGCTAAATAACCAGAACATGATTCCGTAAGATCAGCTGTAGAATGTGATTGCAAAATACTGTATTTTTAACAAATGTGCTGAATGTAATCAGATAAAGAAGCTCTTAACCCTGTTTTGTCACAGTTGCTTTGACTGTACTGTGAAACCATCTTTAAGAGGGCTTTTCAAAGAGTCTTAATTTGTCACTCAAAAAGATCAAGTTTATGACCTTGGGTTCATTTATTTTAATGATGGTGATAACCACATGGATAAGTCAGAAGATTATGTGAAGCAATATTAGTGTTCAATGTAGAATAAAAATGTATTTTAACACTTCCAGATACCGAGATTTCTTCACGATACCTAGGTTTCTTCATGCACATTTCTAAGTGGAATTGAAAGTTGCCTTAAAAGATAATCTCGTCCATCACAGGATACTCTGCCATGAGAACAGAAACCCATTAAACAATATATGAAATCAAGTATTTTTTTCCCAGTGCATTTCACTATGAAAGAAACTAATTAAATGTGGTGGGTTTTTTGTTTGTTTTTTATGTATTACTCATTTTGTACTCAGAGTCCATGAAGTCCAGGAGTTTCTGGCCCATGATGATAGCTGACTTGGATTAAATCTGTACTTTGGTTTCTTTAAAACTAGGTCTATTTAGGTCTATTTTTTACTTGACCAGACATTACATCTCAATAGAAAACACATGGATGCTAAGAGCCATGGGACCACAAGGCTCATGGTTTGTCACAGGCACCATTGGCTTTGGTTTGTCTGGTGGTATCCTTCAGGCTAGAACAACAGTTCCAGAGGAATATTAAGGTCAATTAACCCTTCCAGTGGAGATGAGAAAATCCCCCCCCCTCCCGCCCGTGCTTATTTCCCGTGTGTGATGCCTGGAACACAGCCATGGTAAAACACCTCCAACTGGTATCATTTCCTTTAATAGAATCAAAGAAAACAAATGCACAGAGACCCTGAATTCATGGTATATGCCCCTTCAAGCTATTTCCAGATAAGTATTTCTAGTTTGCAAGTAGAATTAAGGACACTTAGCACATCTGGAATGTATTACATTTGGAAATACAATTCTGATGACAGTGGAATCATTTAATGATCAACAAGGTTAACAGATACTCAATCACCCTGTTTTTCAGTGATAAAAACCATCACCGTTTCTGTATTAAAAATATAAGAAAACAAACAAGCCCATGGCATTGAGTCGATTCCAACTCATAGCAGCCCTACAGGACAGAGTAGAACTGCCCTATAGGGTTTCCAAGGAGTGGCTGGTGGATTCGAACTGCCGCATTTTGGTTAGCAGCCAAACTCTTAACGACTGTGCCACCAGGACTCCATTAAAAATAGAGCTATTAAAAATTATTAATTTTCTGTGGCAGAGCAAAGATGGCGGCCTCACAGGCACCACAGTGTCCCCCTGCACCAAAGACCCAAAATAAACAAGCGAAACAGAAGCAGATAACAGTCCAGGAACGCTGAACATCAAACAAAAGTCTAAGGACTCAACCGAATACAAATTGGAAGGAATAAGGAAAGCAGCAAAAAAGGAGTAACAGGAATGGCAGAGCTCAGCCAGCTATCTTGGCCTGCTGCAGCTAATTTAGGACTAAGCCAGCAGAGACCTTGGGTGAAGAAAACAGCAAGGCAACTTCACAGCATTCCCAAAAGGGTCAGAGAACCTCTATGGACACACACGGAAACCGGCAGAGACAGGGAGGATGCCAGATCCAGAACCAGAGATACGCAGGAGCAGCAGCCGTTGACCTCAGGGGGTGAGTGTGTGCATGACACAGTGGACTCGCGGAGCATCAGCAGAAGCTCTCCCACCCAACTGGTCCCTGTGCAGCCCCCCACCACCTCGTACTCGAGAGAGAACAGGTTCTGTGCCTTGGCTGCAGCAGATGCAAGATGTCCTGACACCTGCATATCCTAGCTTGAGGAACACACTCCCCCACACGCACCATCCTCCTGATCAGTTGGCAGAAGGTTCCATACCCTGACTTCTTTGTCTGAC
>NW_004447692.1:0-2092 GCF_000243295.1 Trichechus manatus latirostris
CATATCCGATCAGCGTCTAATCTCTAAAATCTACAAGATACTGCAAAAACTCAACAACAAAAAGACAACCCAATTAAAAAATGCGCAAAGGATATGAACAGGCACTTCACCAAAGAAGACATTCAGGCGGCTAACAGACACATGAAGAGATGCTCACGATCATTAGCCATTAGAAAAATGCAAACCAAAACTACAATGAGATACCATCTCACACTAACAAGGCTAGCATTAATCCAAAAAACACAAAATAATAAATGATGGAGAGGTTGTGGAGAGACTAGAACACTTACACACTGCTGGTGGGAATGTAAAATGGTACAACCACTTTGGAAATCGATTTGGAGCTTTCTTAAAAAGCTAGAAGTACCATATGATCCAGCTATCCTGCTCTTTGGAATATATCTTAGAGAAATAAGAGCTGTCACAAGAATAGATATATGCACACCCATGATCATTGTAGCACTGTTCACAGTAGCAAAAAGCTGGAACCAACCTAGGTGCCCATCAACAGATGAATGGATAAAGAAATTATTGTATATCCACACAACGGACTACTACACAATGGTAAAGAACAACGATGAAGGCATGAAACATAACATGGAGGAAGCTGGAACTCTTTATGCTGAGTGAATTTCGTGAGTCACAGAAGGACAAATAGAGTATAAGACCACTATTATAAGAACTCAAGAAAAGTTTTAAACACAGAAGAAAATATTCTTTGATGGTTATGAGGGCGGGGAGAGAGGACAAGGGTTATTTACTAACTAGATAATAGATAAGAATTATCCTAGGTGAAGGGAAGGATAGCACACACTACAGGGGGAATCAGCACAACTGGACTAAACCAAAGCTAAGAAGTTTCCTGAATACAGTCAAACACTTCGAGAGACAGAGTATCAGGGGTAGGGTCTGGGAACCACGCTTTCAGGGGATATCTAGGTCAACTGGCATAACAAAGCTTATTAAGAAAATGTTCTGCATCCTAGTTTGGTGAGTGACATCTGGGGTCTTAAAAGTTTGCAAGCTGCCATCTAAGATGCATCAATTGGTCCCCACCGCCTGGAGTAAAGGAGAACGAAGTACACCAGAGACACAAGGAAAGTATTAGCCTAAGAGACAGAAAGGGCCACATAAACCAGAGACTTCATCAGCCTGAGACCAGAAGAACTAGATGGTGCCCGGCTACCACCAATGATCATCCTGACAAGGACCACAACAGAGTGTCTTTGATGGAGCGGGAGAAAGGTGGGGTGCAGAACTCAAATTCTAGTAAGAAGACCAGACTTAATGGTCTGACTGTGACTGGAGGAACCCTGGAAAGCATGGCCCCTGGATTCTCTATCATCCCAGAAATAAAACAATATCCAAGGCCAACTCTTCAGACAGGGATTGGACTGGACTGTGGGACATAAAGTGATGCTCGTGAGTAGATACAAGAGACTAAACTGGCAGCTTCTGTCTGAAGGTTAAATGGGAAGGCAGAGAGGGTTAGGAGCTGTTTGAATGAACATGGGGAATCAGGGATGGAAAGGAGGAGTGTGCTGTCGCAGGATGGGGAGATCAATTATGGTCACATAACAATATACGTATAAATTTTTTATGGGAAAAAATAAAGAAAAAATACAAACACACTTTTCTATAACAAAGAAAATAATATTGGCAAAAAATTAAAGATAAAATTTTTGAAAACAAAAATGCTGTGGGAGATACATGCTACAGTAATCTCCAATTACCCCCACTTTCTGGTATTCATGGTATCCCTTCCCCTTGAGTGTGAGCAGAACCTGTGTCTTGCTACTAGCAAGTAAAATATTGCAATGGTCAAGAGATTTTGCAGATGAAGTTAAAGTCTTAAATCAGTTGATTATGAAGTAATCTAAAGGGAGATTAAGCTGTGTAGGTCTCACTAAAGCAGGTGTAAGTTCCTAAAGAAGAATTGGACCATCCCTGAGAGAGACACTTCCTTGCTGGTTTTGAATAAGTAAGACGTTGTGATGGTTAAGATTGTGTGTCAACTTGGCTGGGCCATGATTCTCAGTGTTTTAATGTGATGACTCCCATGATTGAATATACTGTGAGTAGCCAATCAGAT
>NW_004447693.1:0-2087 GCF_000243295.1 Trichechus manatus latirostris
TCAACAGCAAAAAGACAAATAACCCAATTAAAAAATGGGCAAAGGATATGAACAGGCACTTCACCAAAGAAGATATTCAGGCAGCTAACACACACATGGAGAAAAACTCATGATCATTAGCCATTAGAGAAAAGCAGATCAAAACTACAATGAGATATTATCTCACACCAACAAAGCTAGCATTAATCCAAGAAACACAAAATAACAAATTCTGGAGAGGTTGTGGAGAGACTGGAACACTTATACACTGTGGGAAGGGAAAATAGCACAACCACTATGGAAATCGATTTGGCGCTTCCTTAAAAAGCTAGAAATAGAAGTACCATACGATCCAGCTATCCCACTCCTTGGAATATAGCCTAGAGAAACAAGAGCCGTCACACAAATAGATTTATGCACACCCATGTTAATCGCAGCACTGTTCCCAATAGCAAAAAGATGGAAGCAACCTAGGTGCCCATCAACGGACGAAAGGATAAACAAATTATGGTATATCCACACAATGGAATATTACACAACGATAAAGAACAATGTTGAAGCTGTGAAACATCGTATAACATGGTGGAAGCTGAAACTTATTATTCTGAGTGAATTTAGTCAGTCACAGAAGGACAAATACTGTATAAGACCACTATTATAAGCACTCAAGAAAAGGTTTAAACAAAGAAGAAAACATTCTTTGATGGTTACTGGGGTGGGGAGGGAGGGTGAGTGTTATTCACTGACTAGATAGTAGATAAGAATCATCTTGGGTGAAGGGAAGGACAGCGCACACTACAGGGGAAGCCAACACAACTGGACTAAACCAAAGTTAAGAAGTTTTCTCAATACAATCAAATACTTTGAGAGACAGAGTGGGGGGGGGGGCCTGGGCACCATGCTTTCAGGGGACATCTATGTCAATTGGCATAACAAACCTTATTAAGAAAATGTTCTGCATCCTACTTTGGTGAGTGGCTTCTGGGGTCTTAAAAGCTTGCAAGCGGCCATCTAAGTTGCATCAATTTGTCCCAACCACTTGGAGTAAAGGAGAACGAAGAACACCAAAGACACAAGGAAAGTATTAGCCCAAGAGACAGAATGGGCCACATAAACTAGAGACTTCATCAGCCTGAGAGCAGAAGAACTAGATGGTGCCCGGCCACCACCAGTGAATGTCCTGACAGGGAACACAACAGAGGGTCCCCGATGGAGCAGTAGAACGATGGGATGCAGAACTCAAATTCTAGTAAGAAGACCAGACTTAATGGTATGACTGAGACTGGAGGTGCCCCGGAAAGCATGGCCCCTGGACTCTCTATCAGCCCAGAACTAAAACAATATCCGAGGCCAACTCTTCAGACAGGGATTGGACTGGACTGTGGGACATAAAGTGATACTCGTGAAGAGTGTGCCTCCTAGTCAAGTAGATACAAGGGATGAAAGGGGCAGCTTCTGTCCAGAGGTGAGATGGGAAGGCAGAGAGAGTTAGGAGCTAGTTGAATGGTCATGGGGAATCAGGGGCAGAAAGGAAGAGTGTGGTGTTGCAGAATGGGGTGAGCAATTAGAGTCTCATAACAATGTATGTAAAAAAATTTTGTATGGGAGACTAACTTGAAACGTAAACTTCATTTAATTACAACAATAAAAAAAAAAACCATTGCAGTTGAGTCGATTCCAACTTATAGCGACCCCATAGGACAGAGTAGAACTGCCCCATAGGGTTTCCAAGCAGTGGCTGGTGGATTTGAACTGCCGACCTTTTGGTTAGCAGCTGTCATGGATTGAATTGTGTCCCCCCAGAATATCTGTCAACTTGGCTGGGTCATGATTCCCAGTATTGTATGATTATGTAATCTGATGTGATCTCCTTATGTGTTGTAAAGTCTATCACTGTGATGAGGTTATATTGACGAGGTTTACAAGATTAGATAGTGTCTTAATCCAATCTCTTTTGAGATATAAAAGAGAGAAGCGAGCAGAGACACATAGGAACCTCATACCACCAAGAAAGCAGTGTCGGGAGTAGAACACATCCTTTGGACCTGAGGTTCCTGCCCTGAGATGCTCCCAGACCAAGGGAAGACTGATGACACAGACCTTCCTCC
>NW_004447694.1:0-2086 GCF_000243295.1 Trichechus manatus latirostris
GACTCTGAATGCTGAAATTTGGCCTTCAGGCTACAAGCTGACTTTTTATTTACTAATGTATAAATTGCCACATTTTGGAAATTAAAACTCATATTTACTTCTGGGCAGTCTGGCAGACTGAACTGACAGGAAATTTTCCCCTTTCTGTCCCACACACAGAAAAGCTGAAGAAAATAGTACAAAAAATTAATATGCAACTGAGACTAACAGCCAGAAAAAAACTTTGTTTTCTGTCAGTAAAAAACAAAGAAACCAGAAGCTCAAAGGGAAAACCAGGGCTAAAGCTGAGTGACTGCAACGGCAGCCGAATTACTTCTACCCCACGGGATGTGGCTTTAATAACCCTAGTTGAGGGCATGGACACTTAGACGTCAGAAAGCTGGAACAAAGCTGCTCGCCTAAGCCTAGAAGTCCTGCCTGAACGGGGATAATCTCTGGACTTGGGAATGCAGCTGACAACTATTGCAGCTATGTGGAGGGAAAAGGATCATCCAGAGACGCAGGAATCCAAGGCCTGCACCACCTATCAGGGCAGGACTTCAATCCTACTGCCTACAAATTTGAACCAACAAGCACAGAAAATATTGAAAACTTCATGCTCCAGGAGAGGCAAACTTAAAATACTCACTTCCCTGAAATGTATGCCTCTATAACTCAGAGCATGCAGAATTCCCATAAGGACAGTCACTGCCGCTAAGAAGGAGCTTACAGGTCTAAAATTACAAATGTGTTGTGTCCACAACTATAGCAAAACAAAAAAACTCACATATCAAGATCAACAGATAATAGAAAAGAAAACTTAAAATAGTAATGTTTAAGATTTGTACAAAGATCAAGGCAGAATTAAGGCATGAAAAAGACAGCTGTAAAGTAAATGGGCGATTTGAAAACAGGTATGAGAAAATCAAACAGAATGCCAGAGAGAGAGATGAAAATGCAGAGTATATGAGTCCAGATAGGAAACACAGAGGCTAAAATGAAAAGACGCCCCCAAACAGAGTAATGTCAGATGGAGAAAGAGAAAGACTGGGAAACAGTCAATCACTGAAGAGATAATGACTGAATTTTTTCCAGAATTAAAGACCTGAGTCCTGATATTTAAAGACCATACTGAATTCAGAGCTGGATAAATAAAAACAAATTATATCAGAGCAGATCATAATAAAAAAAAATTCAGGACACAGAGAAAACTTCAGAACCTACTTAGATAAGATGCACATTAACTGGAAGGGAATAAATAAACTGACAACTGAGATGTCATTAATGACAGTAAATGTCATGTTACAACAGTATTTTTAAAGAGCTGCAGCAAAGTGAGTGTCAGCTAGAATTCTGTAACCAACTGAACAATCACTCAAAGATGAGTGTGAAAAAACAGCATGTCAAGCTTCTAACACAAAACACTAATAACACACTTACCTGAACAACTAAAAGTGTTGTACCTCAAGAAGAAAAGGAAATTGAGCCCAGAAAGGAAAAACTGAAGAATGAATGATGAGCAAAGCAACTGATAAATATGTTGTAAAATCCTAGTAAATATCCATTTAAATATAAAATGATAATAGTGACTAAATGGGGGAGAGGAAAGGGAGGTAGGTAAAAAATCCAGAAGTTAAAAGCAAAATTATAGTAATTGTGTGAGAGTCATGATTAGAGTTTGCAGATAAACGGTCTAAGATCCTTCTGTTTTTAGGAAAAGACTGGAAATATTTACTAAATTTAGACATTTTAAAATTAATTATATCAACACTATGGACTAATACAACCCATACTGGCATTCATCCCACCTCTCTGCATTCTTTTGCTTCAACAGCCTCCCCCACTGACTTTCCATCAGATGATTGCTCCAAAGATAAAATGATCTGAAAACTATACTGGATGTTATATCAGTAAAGCACAGCAAAAACATCAAGTGATATTATTAAAATTTAAATGAATAATTATTTTAAGAATATTTTCCTGGTACACATTAACCAGACGGCTAGACCAGTGGATTAACATCCCAAAGTATATTATTCCAATTGAAATGCACATTTTCCTGTGAGTGATGCTATCATCCCTCACTCAGTGTAGGTGAATACCAATC
>NW_004447695.1:0-2086 GCF_000243295.1 Trichechus manatus latirostris
TAATTTTTTGTCTGTATTTTCCATGAATTTGTCTATTTTTTCCTCATGTTTGTCAGCTTTTTGCCTCAGTTCTTGGAAAATTCTGAGTATTAGAGATTTGAATTCCCTATCAGGTACTTCTAGTGCATTTTCTTCCACAGGAGAGTCATCTGGTGTTTTAATTTGGAGAACTACTGGAACCATCCTGTCCTGTTTTTGTAAATGTTTTGATATTGTCTCCTGTTTTCGGGGCATTCAGTAGTTATTTGTCTCATTTATTGATTGTAGATTTGTTTGTTTTGTCCCTTTTTTTAAAAAAAATTTTGACTATGTCTGAGGAGGCGGACTGTGTGTTCTTTGTTGTTTGCTCATCTGTGCACTCAGTACTTTTCGCCTCCTTCTCCAACTGGCAGGGTTAGTCACTCAGATATGGTACAGCAGGGTAGGTCTAGCTGAAGAGGAGTTACTGGCACAGTTGTTTGTGGCACTTACTACAGCCACCAGGGTCGGTCGGTAATCAGTGCAGGGCAGGTTCCAGTAGGCCGTGCCTGTACTGCTTGGTGGTGTGATATCAAGTGCATGGTGCAGGTAGGAAGGATGCAGTGGGGAGATTGTTATGTGTGGAGCTAAGATGGATATGGGAGAGAGTAGAGTGAACAGGAGCCAAAAAACATACAAACTAACAAAAAAGAATGCTAGGGGAGCTTGCCTTTGGAATGGAGAGATGAGAGACTATGAAATGGAGAAAAACAGAAACGGGAAGAGGAAGAAAAGAAAATAATGAATAAATAAAAATCAGAAAGGTTGAAGAACCGCAAAGTTTCCAGGGATCCCACCGATGCAGCTATGCGGTCTGGGAAAGTCGCTCTCAGGTGTTACAGTACAGCCTGGCTAGAAGGTGTAGAGGTATACAACGCCTGGTATTCAGGGAGCAGAAAGAGAAGGAAGATATAGAGACATGAGAAACTGAGCAATGAAGAAAGAAAAAAAGGGAAAAAGAGGGAAAAGAAAACAAAACAAATTAAAAAAAAAAAAGAACAAGAAAGGCCCCCTAAAAAGCAGGAAAAAAAACAAAACAAAAATCAAACAAACAAACAAAAAAAAAAACCAATGAGAAAAGAAATGTCCTCAGGGATCCCTCTGCACCTCTGTGGAAGCTGAAGCGGAGTTCTTTACCACGCAGGTCCGCCTTGCCAGAAAGGGCTCCCAACTCAAGAAAAGGAAAAGAAAACAAACAATTCAAAACGAAGAAACAAACAAAAGCCCCAGGATCCCACCAGCACGGTAGCCCAGACCGGGAAGCAGCTCCACACTTGAATGGAGCTCCGCAGCCCCTTAGGAAGAAGCAAAGATGGCGCACGGAGCCAGGCACTCGAGCGAAAGGAGGGGGAGGCAGCGAGAGGCAAGCAAGAAATCCAAAGAAGCAGAAAAAAAAAAAAAAGCAACGCCAGCAGTCAACAAATGGCTCTCAGAGAGCCAGCCAGTGTGGGCTGGTGCTTCTGGAGAAGAGGCTGTGTCCGCGGGAAGCAGAGGAGGCCGAGTGTGGGTGGAGAAGTGTAGAGAGTGGGAAAAGGTATATCACAAATTGCCGGCACTCTGGAGCCCTTCAGGAAGAAGCAAAGATGGCACACGGAGCCAGGCACTAGAGTGAAAGGAGGGGGAGTTGGTGAGAGGCAAGTGAGAAATCAAAAGAAGCAGAAGGAAAAAAAGAAAAAAAAGCAACACTAGCAGCCAACAAATGGCACCCAGAGAGCCGCCCGCTTGGGTGTGTGGAATCCAAGCAGCCGGCGCTTCCGGGTGAAGAGACCGTGGCTGCGGGAAGCAGAGGTGGCAGAGCCGGGGCGAAGAGGGGTGGGGGGTGGGAAAGCGCACACCGCAAATTACTGGTTGTTTTGTCTCCCGCTGGATGCTCCGTGAGGCTGCTTTCTTGTACCCCCATTTGCTGGTCTCCGATAGGAGTCGAAGATGGTGGATCCGTGCTGCGTTAGCTGGTAGGGGACCTCTGCATGAATCTCTCCTCGCTCTCCATTCTCTGTCAGTTTTCTCACTCCATTTGGTGCTTGGCTGAGTTCTTTATCTCTTCATTTGATGTTTTAGGGTTTCAGGC
>NW_004447696.1:0-2082 GCF_000243295.1 Trichechus manatus latirostris
ACAGCTGAAGCAGTTGAAGTTAAACTTCAGATGTTTGCCCTGTTGTACTGTGGTAGTGAGGGCTAACGCTGTTGAGATGGGTCCCCACAAGTCTATACAGGGGTGTATGACACTCAGAGTCTTCGGACCCCTGATTTCTATGGCCAGCAAAGGAGCTGTGTTGACCCTGTGTTCCTGGCCTAGGGGAGCCAGAAGCTTATTCGTTCCCTCTCCAAGGCCAGGAGAATGGGTCAGGGCGCCTTTTGGGATCTACTTCCGGCCCAGTGGACTACCGGTGCAGAGCGGGGAGCGAGGAGGTAAAAGGAAGAGAGGTTTTTCCCAAATCTGGTGTGGAGCACGGAGGTAGGAGGTAAAAGGGAGAGAGGTTTTTCCCAAATGGGCTTTTTTTTTTTTTTTTAATCGCCACGAAACGGTGCACGCATGTACTTATCCTAGCCTCTTGGGAGGTGCTCTTCACTGGTTCGGAGTGTCCAAGCAGAATCTCTGCTGCCGGGTCTCTCTCGATGTGGAAACTGCTTCTCGAACACACGCACAGCACAGCTGTTTGCCTGCATCACCGCGGCCCGGCGTGGCTGTATCTCTGCAGTATCGCTGCTGTGGCTCTAGCACTCCTCACCTTTTCCAAAGGGTCTTCCTCTCCGGTATGACTCAGATGGATTTCTTCACCTTGCCTTGTTCAGGGCTGCCAGATGTTCACATACACTAAAATCACTTGTTTTTCCAGATCTTTGTTGTAAGAGGGATATAGGAAGTGTCTAACTAGTCTGCCATGTTGACCACGCCTCCGACACACAATCTTAACAATTACAGTACACCCCTTGTCAACTGGACACTTGTACACATCTCTTAAACTATACATAATCTCTGAATAAACACAATTAAAAAGTCATGCTTGCATCTAACATGATAAAAATAACACTCATACAGCCAAAAATAAACCAGCCATGTTTACATATTATATTTTATAAATGAAGAAAAGAAACCCATTTGATGTACCTATATAAGGAAGAAATGCTGATAACAATTACAGTCCTAGTTTCTGCAACTGGTCATGTGGTTGTAACTGGTATTTATAACTACCTTCTTCTACCACACATTCCTTATTCCCTTTGCCCTCAGTAAGCACCCCAGCTGGTCGAGGTTCTTTGCCTGGTGGGGTGACCCAACCCTTCATTCCTGAAAGGTCTGGGCCATTAGTAGTCATGTTGGAATTGGGTTGCTGTAGTTTTCCATTGACTAATCACAGGGCATGCTGGTACTAACAGATGCCCTAAGGAATCTCCTGCATTTCAGACATACTCTTCTTTGCCTCCATTATGTAATATCAATCCAATTTCTTCCTGGTAATCAGGATCAACCACACCAGCCAATATGGTAAATCCATTCTTTTCCTGTTGATCCAGAAGTATAAGAAGCCCAAAGTGGCCAGGTGGCATTTTTAACTTCCAGTTCAATGGAATCAGTGATGTGTCTCCAGGTGGGAGCATTCCTCCCTTTGGAACTAAGACATCTAGACACACAGAGCATAGGGTTGTGGGGACAGGAAGCAAAAATATTTCAAGTGGGACACTAGGAGTAATAGTGAGTGGTGCCACTCCCATTTCCACCCCCTTGATTCCTGGACCCATGAATCCTGGTCATCTAGTGCTGCTCTAACAGAAATACCACAAGTGGATGGCTTTCACCAAGAGAAATTTATTTTCTCCCAGTCTAGTAGGCTGAAGCCCAAATTCAGGGCGTCAGCCCCAGGGGAAGGTTTTCTCTCTCTGTTGGCTCTGGTGGAAGGTCCTCGTCATCATCAGTCTTCCCCCGGACTAGGAGCTTCTCTGAGCAGGGACGCCAGTCCAAAGGACACGCTCTGCTCCCAGCACTGCTTTCTTTCTTTCTTTTTTTTAAATTGTACTTCAGGTGAAGGTTTACAGAACAAATAGTTCCTCACTAAACAGTAGTACACATATTGTTTTATGACATTGGTTAGCAACCCCACTACATGTCCAAATATACATAGCCAAAGATACACCATTTCAAAAATTTCTACATGCACAGTTCAGTGACATCGACGACGCTCTTCCAATTGTGCTG
>NW_004447697.1:0-2058 GCF_000243295.1 Trichechus manatus latirostris
ATGATATTGGGGAAGTTTTCTGTCAGCAGTTCTTCAGTAATCCTCTCTGTGTTTTCTGTTTTCTCCCCCTGTTCTGGAACTCCGATCACTTGCAAATTTTTGGTTTTGATTGTATCCCACATAATTCTCAGGGTTTCTTCATTTTTCTTTGTTCTTTTTTCTGATATTTCCTCGAACAGAGTTGTATCCAAGTGTTTGTCTTCAATTCTGCTGATCCTGCCTTCCATCATTTCAAACCTGCTTCTCAGACCTTCTATGACACTGTCCATTTCTGAAATCTTGTTGTTTATCTTTTGGATTTCTAATTGTTATTTTTGTATACTTTCTAGTTGTGAATTTATTGTAGCATTTTGTTCCTGTATTATTTTCTTGAATTCTTCCATTTTTTTGTCTGTATTTTCCTTGAATTTATCTGCCTTTTCCATGAATTTGTCTGTTTTTTCCTCATTTTTGTCTGTTTTTTGCTTCAACTCTTGGATAATTCTGAATATTAGAGATTTGAACTCCTTATCAGTTAGGTCTAGCGTGTTTTCTTCTACTGGAAGGTCATCTGGTGTTTTATTTTGGACGCCTACTTTAACCATCCTGTCCTGTTTTTCTAAATGTTTTGATATTGTCTGTTGTCTTCAGGGCATTCAATCATTATTTTCTTCATTTATTGATTGTAGATTCGTTTGTTTCATCCTGCTTTTTTGTTTTATTTGGTTATGTCTGAGCAGGTGCTCTGTGTGGTCTTTGTTGTTTGCTCGTCTGTGGGCATGATACTTTTCACCTCCTTCTCCAATGGGCTGGGTCAGTCGCTCAGGCATGGTACAGTAGGGCAGGTCCAGCTGAAAGGGAGTTGCTGCGATAGGTTTTTTGTGGCAGATACCAGGGCCAATAGTGCGGACCAGAAGTCAGTGCAGTGCAGTTTCCAGGAGGCTGTGCCTGTGCTGCTTGGGAGTGTGATGTTCAGCGCACAGTGCAGCTAGGCAGGAAGGAGGGGATGGAGCTAAGGTGGGTATGGGAAAGATGAGAGAGAAGAGAGAGGAACAGGAGCCAAAGACATACACACAAACAAAAAAGAGTGCTAAGCAAGCTTGCTATTGGAGTGGAGAGATGAGAGACTGAGAAATGGGGAAAAACAAAAATGAAAGAGAAAAGAAAAAGGTTAAAAGAAAAAAAGAATAAATTGAGAAAGTGGAAATGAAGAAGGACAAAAAAGGAATAAGAGAGAGATGAAAACTAAACAAACAAATGAGGAAAAAAAAAAACAAAAACAGGAAAAAAGAAAAGCCCCCAGGGATGTCCCTGGGCGTCTGTGCAGAGTAAGGGACTAGCTTTCAAGCCACGCGGTACTGACTGGCTAGAAGGGACTCCCAAGCTGAGAGAAGAAAAAGGAAACAAACAAACAAATCAAAACAGAACAAATCAGAGCAAACAAACAAAGAAACAAAAAAGCCCCGGGGGTCCTACCAGCATGGCGGCACAGGCTGGGAAGCAGTTTCACAGTTGAGCGGTGTTTTGCAGCCTTTCAGGAAGAAGCAAAGATGTCGCACAGAGCCAGGTATTTAAGAGAAAGGAGGGGGAGGTGGTGAGAGGTAAGGAAGAAATCTAATGAAGTGGAAAAAAGCAACACCAGCAGCCAACAAATGACACTCAGGGAGTTGGCCAGTGTAGGCGGGTGGAATCCAAGCGGCACTGCAGGGAAGCTTGTGCTTCCCGGCCAATAGACTGTGGCTGCAGGAAGCAGAGAATGCTAAGGTGGGGTGAAGAAGGGTGGGGAGTGGGAAAGCCTATATCGTGGGTTACCCATTGTTCTGTCTCCTGCTGGAAGCTCCATGAAGCTACTTTCTCGTACCTCCTGTTTGCTGATCTCCGATAGGAGTTCAAGATGGCGGATCCATGCTGCGGTAGCTGATAGGGGACCTCTGCATGTATCTCTCCTTGTGCTCTGTTCTTGGTCAGTTTCTTATTCCATTCGGTGCTTGGCTGAGTTCTTTATCTCTTCATTTGATGATTAGGGTTTCAGGATTGATGTGTGACTCTGTTTGACTTAAGTTTTTCTGATCTTTGCTG
>NW_004447698.1:0-2081 GCF_000243295.1 Trichechus manatus latirostris
GTCTTCACAGAAAAGCATGTTTTCTCAGATGGCCTCAAGATGACGAACATCAGTCTGAAAGAGAGGAGAACAGGAAAAACATCAAGTATAGTGTATTCAAGCATAAAATTGATGTCTACACAAGGCTGTTGACCGTGGTTACTCAAATATGAAACTGGTCAGAAGCCTTCTAAGAATTTGAGGGCACTTGTATTGACAAAGAAACCATGAACCTCATCAGCAAAGCCTAGCTTGACCCCTAAATTCCCCCAATCCCCCAAGTCTACACCAGCAAGAAGAGGGCTATGAGAATTGTAGTGTCCACAAGAAGGACATGTTCTCCAATGCAGCCACAAGGATAATGGATAAGGAATAACGCCCAGTGGGCAAAGCCAAAGGCTATACAGGAGAGAGGAAAGTGGTGATCCTCCCAGAGAACAGAACAAGAAGTGGCCAGATGCACTGACCAAGAACTTACTCCACTGCCAGGAAGGGGCTTTGCAATCCCTGCCCAGCTGGATTTAGTAATTGTTAAACCCAGTGAGTGCTGGGTGTTTGCAGTTCTTCCCTATCCTGAGTACATGTTTTAATTGAGCTTGTCCAGTTCCCACTCCACTGTTGTTATTGGGAGTGGAGGGGCATATTTCCCGTCTTTCAATTTTTAGGTCACCAAACCAAGAGGAACCCCATCCAGACCGAGTAGAGAGGACTGCCCATCACTGAGAGATCCTGGACTCTGAGCTGGATGCTGTCCCCAGATGGACCTTTGCCTTGCCTCCCTTGGAGGGGTGGTGAATGTGTTCTTTGTGTAGGGTGGCCAGACAGTGGGCTCTGGCAGAGCAATATCTATTCTCCCCTTCTTCCTCTGCTGGTAAATCCCTATGATTTTAGCTAAGTGCAAGATTATATTTCCGAGCTTCCTTTACAGATAGTATGGCCAAATAACGTAACTTTGACCGATCAGATTTGACCAGCAATGTGGTTTGCCACTTTTAAAGTTTGCCTTAAAAAGAAGGGGCAGATTTTCCCCTTCCTACTGACTAGAATTATGATATGATGGTGGGATCTGGAGCAGCCATTTGAACCCAACGATGGAAGACTGACGGTGAAAATGATAGAGCCTCCCCTACCCCCATCCTGACCTGCCTACCTTTAGAGAGAAATAACTGTCTTGTTTAAGCCACTGATAAATTGCACCTATGCTCGCTCTAACTCATGCATCTATCTACATTGCAGGATTGGAGTAGAATAAGAAATTACATATATATAATAATCCTTAATGTTTATGCAGAAAATAGCCCTGGTAATCTACTTCAGAAAAACCAGCCATTGAAAACCCCGTGGAGCACAGTTCTACTCTGACACACGCAGGGTTGCCATGAACTGACGTCGACTTGACAGCACTCGGTTGGTTGCTGTAAGTGGTTACTATTATTATTACCTTGCCACCTGCTTTGAAGTCCTCCTAGACCTCCAGCTACGAGGCTCTGAATGCAGGCAGGCATGAGAAGGCTCTGACTCTGTAGTAGCTATTGCCTGGTGGCAGCAAGGGTGGAGTGGAGAAGGGCCTCAGGGGAGGGGGGCAGACCCTGCACGGCTCAACACAAAAATCATAGTGATTTTCTAGTTTTAAAGAAGGAGGGCTCTGCCTTGCTCCTCTCCTGCCCCTGCCCTGCCCCTGCCCCTGCGCCTGCTCTATCCCTGCCCTGCCCCTGTCCTCCCGCCCCTGCCTTATCCCTGCCCTAACACTGACCTCCTGCCCCTGCCCTCTCCCTGCCCTATCCCTGCCCTGCCCCTCCTCTGCCCTCACCTTACCCTCGCCCTGGTCCTTGCCTCAGAACTCCAACACCTGCTCTTGCTGCCGGCCTACCCCCCACCCATCCTGTCTGGCAGGGAGAATCAGCAGAAGGTACTGGCTTCGGATGGGTAATAAATACTTCTCCGGTGATTGATTTTACCCTCTGGTCATGGCATCATATTTCTTGAAATCCTACTTCCTGGCTTGCTTGCAGAACTGGGTGTAAAATAAGGACCCTACACCCTGACCCTAGGGTAAATTTGGCTGCAGTCTCTGGATAGCTGATTTGTCTGGGACATGGGGT
>NW_004447699.1:0-2049 GCF_000243295.1 Trichechus manatus latirostris
GCCCAGCAATTCAGTCCCTCAGGGAGTTTGGATGTGTCTGTGGAGCTTCCATGACCTTTCCTGGTACAAGCTGTGCTGGTTTCCCCAGTATTGTGTACTGACAGACTCCTTTTCTGATTACTCAATTCTACAGCCAGCCGCTGCCTCCCTCATGTTTTAAGGGATCCACACTCACGTCTTGTTTTTATTGCCTTCCTATAGGCTGGTAGAAAGATTGGGTTCAATCCACACTTTCTGTTACCACTCCAAAGGCATAGCAAGGTGCAATGGTTAAAACATCTTCACTGTTTCCTACCACATCTTCCACGTCTTACCCTTCCCAATGAACACCTTGTCTTTGGCATTAGGAGGGAGAGATTTGACAAAGCCAGGGATTCTCAAAAACCCATTCCTGATGAAACAGTTTTGCTTTCCACCTCTCATGCTGTTGTTTAAGTTTCAGGTTTTCTGTCTAGGGAGCTTCTTGAAGTTAAGAAATTAGACCACAAACAGTGGCATCGCTGAGCTCCCATGACAAGGTGGTATAATATGAAAGCCCAGCGATATCAGGCTTGTCAAATGTTTATTTTAGATCACACAACAAAGGAAGATCTTTGGCTGTTAAGGTCTTGCATTGCTTGGTGGAGGGAAGCAGGAGAGCTCTGCTTTTCCAAATGTCCTCATCTGTCAAGGGTTTCAGATGAAAACCAAAGTGTTGGCCACTTTGTCCAAGATGAAAGGTACCCATCTTCTCTTCTCTGTTCCTTTCCTTTTCCGTTGTCACGAGAATCAGTGATGTTGACTGTTGTTCTTGGCAAACAATGCATTATCTGCTCAGGTCTCAGGAATGAAGAAATAATGCTGGCTGTGAGCATAGTGTTAACTCCTCCTCCTGTCCAATTTCTCTGCCCTCGTCATTGCTTTGAAAACACAGTGGAAAGCATCTGTGAGCTGCCGAATGCAGTTTGCCCTCCATTCCACAAAATCAGCACCAGCTGGGTGGTGCAAACGGTGAAGCACTCAACTACTAACCGAAAGGTTGGCAGTTAGAACCTACCCAGAGACACCTCGGAAGGCCTGACAATCTGCTTCCAAAAGGTCATGGCCTTGAAAACCCTATGGAGCACAGTTCTACTCTGCACACATGGAGTCACTATGAATCCGAATTGACTTGACTGCAGCTAGTTTTTGGTTCATGTGATAGACTCTTGTCAAGGCCTGTGATTCAGTGGCAAACAAGATAGATGACGTTCCTTCCTTCTAGAAACTTTCAGTTTACTCTCTCTCGAGGTGCTCATGGCAGTTCAATGACAGTTTTCTATACTCACAAAGCTACTTCCTTGCTATTTTTCTGAGCATTAGGTAGCCTTGTAAACTCTTTCTGCCCCCCTTTTTTAAAATCAGCTCAACATTTTATTACCCCAGAGAGTTTATTTTACTCAGCAGAGGTGGAGAATTTGGTGCACACTTCTATTCCAGATCATTTATAAAAATATTTAAAGAAGGCCAATATAATGTAGCCTCGAGGACTCCCTCTTGCTATACTTTGTCTTATCTGTAAGCTGATTTACCTGACACGGGTTAGGCATATAGTAAGTGTTCAGTAAATTTCTTGTCGATTGATTGGTACCCTGCCCAGTCAGGCTAGTACCCACAATCCCAGGATGACTCAGTGTTTTAATGACTTGGATGTGAAATATTGACAGAAATCTCTTCTGAGGTTAAATAAACTACATGAATTCATTTCTCTTAGTTCCCATGCTCGCCCTCTCAGAGGAGTTATATGATCAGGCGGACATGAACTCATCTCCCTACCTCAGTCTTATTCCTATATTCTTGTTGGTTTTGTTGTCTTCAGTGTTCAGTGATTCCGGAAACTTTGATTCTAAGAGTTTGCTGGGTCCAGGAGTGAAATGGAGTGATTTGCCTTTCCAGGGTCTGGAGCCTGCCTCTGTAGCCTTTGCCAACCCTGCTTTATATTGGCTATTGGTAGCAACAGCTTAGTCCCTGGGTGGTGCAGATGGTAAAGAGCTTGACTACTAACTAAAAGGTTGGTGGTTCAAATCCTAC
>NW_004447700.1:0-2021 GCF_000243295.1 Trichechus manatus latirostris
AGTAATTATTCTACTCTGGTCAGGCTCATTGTATAATTTTGTAATAGTCAAATAATCATCTAGAATGATTAATGACCTCTCGCTATTCTTTGGAATTATTTTTTTTTTTTTTACTTAGTGCTCATAAATATTTTTTGTTCATTTTTATTTTGTAATTGTTACTCTATGGAATTTAATATGTTAGGATTTTGGTTTAGCTCTCATGTGCCATCAAAATCATATAAAACTGTTCAGTCCATTCAAACAAAGAACAAAATCTGGCAATATCTGGGCCTAAGATAAGAGAATAAGTAGAATTTAAGGTCTATAAGACATCCTGGAAATTATCTGTGTAGGTCAATGTCATTTTTTAAGTTTGTGAATATATGTACCTAGAGGGAGTTCATGACTTGTCCAAGGTTAGACAGCTAATTAGTGGCAGAGTGGGATTTTGTTTTTCCTGCCAATTTATTGTTTCTGTCCCTTCTTTCTGGGTAGTTAACAGCAGGTCTTACAAAACTTAAAGCAATTTTGCTATTTAGGGATTGAATTTAACTAGATACACAGAAAGGAAAAAAATATTTTCTACGAGGATTTCTTAGAATTGATAACAGCTTTGTCATCTTTCTGGATAACAGAATTCCAATTAAGCATGCCTACTGTAAAATGTAGAATTAAGAGCAGGAAGGAACATGTGCAGTTGACTATTAGAACACTTCACAGTGACAGCTGTCTGCTGTAGGTCAGAGAATTTCATTTCCTTGGTCACAGCCTCTAGATTCGGAATGTAAGTGGCTTCACTATTTTACAACAGTTCTTTATTGAATTTCCATTTCTTACATGGTCTTATGTTATTTCAAGAAAAATGACAGATTTGAATCTCCTGAATAATTTTTGACAAAAGGAAAACCGCCATCATTGTTCATTTTATTAAATATGTATGTATGTAAACAAGTTAGACAAAATCATTTTTAAAGTGATAATATACTATCTGTGTACAATCTGGAATTAAATGGATTTCAGTGAAGACTTAGTTACTGATATTTTAACAAAAATTGTCTAATGAATGTCTGAATGGCTGTTTATAATTTACAGTAGAGGAAATATTCTGCCTACTAGCAGTTTGCTTCTTTTAAATTGATTCTCTTGGTTAAGTATTCCTTTGGATGGAGTAGACAAACTCTAGTTCAGGTTTCAGTCAGGCACACACAAAAGAGATAGTTAATTATAATAATTCAATACTCAAGAAGTCTAAATTCTTATAAATACAATATTTTGGGGGAAAACAAGTGAATTTTAAATAATATTATGGATGCCAGTAGGTTCAAATAAAATTTTAAAAATCTTATTTTCTCTAAGCTCTACTTTGTTGAACTGATTCACTTCTTCTCTACTCTAATTATTATTGAAAATTATCCATCATTAGTATTGGGAGCTACAATATATTTGTAGTAAAAAAAAAATGAGAATACTTGCTTGGGCATTCAGAGCCTTTTGTTTTAAGAGTAAATTGCTGCTTGAAAAACGTACTGTAATAAAATTATATATATGGTTTATTTCCCGGAGTATAGGAATTTAAATCATAAATAATTTTAAAAATTCAAACTTTCCCAGGTTTAATTTTGTCACACAAACTGAAGATAATGGAAAATCTTAATTAATGATATTCTAGGGAAATATAGTCTATGAAAAAGTACACTATCAAATGATTTATATCATAAAAGCATCTCAGTTTGGGGGTGGTGGTAGTGAATAGGGTCGCTATGAGTCAGAATAGACTCGATGGCAATGGGTTTATGAGTTTTTGTTGGCGAATAATGAAGCTGGAAATAAATTGACCTCAAATTTGAAACTTGTTAATTCTAATAGTTTTTTATTAAAATTTTAATTTCCACAATTTCACTTATTATCTAAGTTATCTGTAATATTTTGATGTACAGTCATGCAGGTCTTAATGTCCTCTATACGTTCTGTGAAATAGTACTTTATGTGATTTGGGTGTTGTGCGAACACCACACTATATACAGGCAGTCCCCGGGTTC
>NW_004447701.1:0-2075 GCF_000243295.1 Trichechus manatus latirostris
ATGCTCAGTTTGATACCTAAGTAGAGATGTCAAATGAGCAGTTGGACATTTGGGGTCTTTAAAGTCATGGGGATAAATGAGAGCTTCTATGCTGAGAATGTAGAGTGCCAAAAGTATAGGGTCAAGGGCAGAGCCCTGAGGAACTAGAATACTTAAGCCTCAGTTTGAGGAAGAAGAGCCAGCATAGGAGACCAAGAAGTAGGAGGTAGGCCAGATATCATAGAAGCCAAGAGAAGAGTGTTTCAAGAAGGAGAGAGTGCAACTACGTCAAATGGTGGTGAGTCAAGTAAGATGTTGTTGTCATTATGCGCCGTTGAGTTGATTGTCAATTCATAGCGACTGGTATGGATTGAACTGTGTCCCCCAAAAATGTGTGTCAGCTTTGGTTAGGCCATGATTCCCAGTAATGTGTGATTGTCCACCATTCTGTCATCTGATATGATTTTCCTATGTGTTATAAATCCTACCTCTATGATGTTAATGAGGCAGGATTAGAGGCAGTTATGTTAGTAAGACAGGACTCAATCTACAAGATTGGGTTATATCTCGAGTCATTCTCTTTTGAGATATAAAAGAGAGGTGAGAAAAGAGACAGGGGGACCTCATGCCACCAAGAATGAAAAACCAGGAGGGGAGCACATCCTTTGGACCCAGGGTCCCTGCACTGGGAAGCTCCCAGACCAGGGGAAGATTGATGACCAGGACCTTCCCCCAGAGCTGACAGAGAGAGAGAGACTTCCCCTGGAGCTGGCACCATGAATTCGGAGTTCTAGCCTCCTAGACTGTAAGAGAATAAATTTTTCCTTGTTAAAATCATCCACTTGTGGTATTTCTGTTATAGCAATACTAGATGACTAAGACAGCGATGAAAGTTAAGAATTGACCATTGAATTTGGCAACATGGTGACTTAGCAAGAGTAGTTCTAGAAGAGGAGTAGGGAGTGGAAGTCTGATTGAAATGGGCTGAAGAGCGAATGAGAGGTAAGGAAGTTATGACAGCAAAATGTAGAAGGCTGAGAATTTTGTCTGTAGAAAGGGAGAGAGAGACAGAGGGAGAGAGAGAGAGAGAGAGACTACCTGGAGAGAGAGAGAGAGACTAGCTGGAGGGATCAGGAGAGGGTTATTGTTTTAGCTACCTAGTGCTGCTGTAACAGAAATACCACAAGTGGGTAGCTTTAACAAACAGAAATTTATTTTCTCACTGTTAGGATTCTAGAAGTCCAAATTCAGGGTGCTGGCTCTAGGGGATGTCTTTCTCTTTCTGTCAGCTCTAGAGGAAGGCCCTTGTTTCTTTCTCTCTTTTTTTTCTCCTTTTCTTTTTTAAAATTGTGCTTTAAGTGAAAGTTTGCAGTTCAAGTTAGTTTCTTACACAAAAATTTATACACACATTGTTATGTGACCCTAGTTGCTCTCCCTATAATGTGACAGCACACTCCTCCTTTCCACCCCAGACTTCCTGTGGCCATTCAAGCAGCTCCTGTTCCTTTTTGCCTTCTCATCTCGCCTCCGGACAGGAGCTGCCCATTTAGTCTCATGTATCTACTTGAGCTAAGAAGCCCTTGCTTCGTGAGTATCATTTTATGTCTTATAGTCCAGTCTAATCTTTGTCTGAAGAGTTGGCTTCAGTTTTGGGCTAACATAGAGTCCAGGGGCCATGTCTTCCGGGATCCCTCCAGTCTCAGTCAGACCATTAAGTCTGGTCTTTTTACTAGACTTTGAGTTCTGCACCCTACTTTTCTCCTGCTCCATCAGGGACCCTCTGTTGTGTTCCCTGTCAAGGCGGTCATTGTGGTACCATCTAGTTCTTCTGGTCTCAGGCTGATGCAGTCTCTGGTTTATGTAGCCCTTTCTGTCTCTTGGGCTAATGTTTTCCTTGTGTCTTTGGTGTTCTTCATTCTCCTTTGCTCCAGGTGGGTTCGGACAAATTGATGCATCTTAGATGGCTGCTCGCTAGCTTTTAAGACCCCAGACGCCACTCACCAAAATGGGATGCAGAACATTTTCTTAATAAACTTTGTTATGCCATTTGACCTAGTTGTCCCCTGAAACCATGGTCCCCAGACCCCTGCCCCTGC
>NW_004447702.1:0-2073 GCF_000243295.1 Trichechus manatus latirostris
GAACATTTTCAGGCCTACCTGCCTAGAATCAGAAGCTCTTGTGGTGGGGCCCAGCAATCTGTATTAACAAGCCCTTTAGGTGATGGATACTCATCAGAGTTGAAAACCACTGTTCTAATATTTCCACTCACATCCCTCCCAGTTTATACTCGAGTCAATGGCATGCCAGAGGGAACTTCCAACAACTCAACTATCATCACTTCATTCTACTGCTTAAACTCCCTCAATTGTTCGGATTGCTTTTAGGATAAATCCAAACTCCTTTGCACACCATTAAAGTTAACTAAGCCTGGGAGTTCGTTTTATGCATTTTTAAAACTAATCCATGGCTTGATTTTATTTTTCCTACATTTATTTTCCCTTGACAAATTTCCTAATTTAAAATTTATGATTTAAATACTTTTGAGAATAAGATATAGTTTACATACAAAAATTTGTTAAAATATATAGTCTACAGTAGCACAAATTAACAAACTGATTAATTTTAATTGGAATAAGGAAATGATTTAATTTTAGGGTGATTACATTTATTTTATATTGCCTACAATGAGAATGAGAATTTTTTTGGTAATAATGACAAGCTGAGAGCAGGGCTACTTAAAGTCTAGTCCATAGACTGGTGTCATCCAGAAGTGTTTGCTACTCAGAGCAAGCATTTAAAAACATAGCCATCTCACAGAGCGATTTTACACCAGTTGAATTTAACAGCACTAAATGGAGGCTTTTATATGTTTTTTTTTTTATATCATTTCTCTAGTTATTTACATTTATTTCAGCCTGCTGAATATCTAAATGCGATAGACTGGCAATTTTACAAAATTGATCTTTTCCTATAGACTGTGAAGCAAGAGATTAGAGTAAAAGCTCTGGGGTTTGGCTAGTTTGGCTCCTGAATCTGTACCTGGTCAACTGTGGGACCTGGAGCAAGTCAGTAACAATGTCTGTT
The DNA here is from genome assembly GCF_000243295.1 of Trichechus manatus latirostris. Classification (NCBI taxonomy): domain Eukaryota; kingdom Metazoa; phylum Chordata; class Mammalia; order Sirenia; family Trichechidae; genus Trichechus; species Trichechus manatus. The sequence continues at coordinate 947 of NW_004447702.1, forward strand.
AAACTGGAATAACAATATTACCTGCATTAGAGGATTTTCATAGGGATTGAGTGAGTTAATTTATGTCTTGGGAATTTTTTTGTAATTGCTGTTTTATCTAGGGGGAACAGAAAGACCTGCTGAAAGCACTTCTACTGAACCAAGCCCTGGAGTCACAAGCCAAGGTTAGCATCGGAGCGCTTAACCACTGCGCTATGAGGGCTTGGCGGGAGAAAGATGTGGCAGTCTGCTTCTGTAAACTTAGAGACCCTGTGGGGCAGTTTTACTCTTTTCTACAGTACCAACGATAAGCATGATGTCACACACTTTAAGAATCCAAAACCAACTGTGTAGCTGTCGAGTTAAATCTGATTCCTAGCGACATGCACTTTAGGGCACATTAAAAGCCCTTAAGATATTACACGTTGAACTGAAGAGTAAGCGCTACCTGATGTTAGACCATCTGGCTGCAGGAAATCCTAGGGGTCATTTTAAAATTTCTTGTATATTAGAAACCTAATTCTGTCACACTTGAAAAGAATAGTAATATGTAGAATCCTGAAACACTTGAAGTAGCATCCCCTCCCTGTTGTTACATCAGAGATCCCAGGAGTATCAGAAAGCTTCACAACAACGCGAGGGAGCAGGGGCACAAGAGGAGCCTCAGGGGCTCCTGGCCTAGCGTCCAGAGGGGAAGCAGGTGTGGAAATGGGAGGGTGGTAGCATCTTCTTACTGCCCTTAGGAAGTCTTCAGTGACCTCTGAGAAGACATGACCAAATGCACATATTCATGAGCTCATTCCCTCTGGATTTATGGGCTTGATGGCAGTGTTTCTCTAACATCAGCTGAGAGGTGATTCACAGCACAGCATGTTGTGTTTCGTTAGAGTGTCAACATGTGGCACATGGGAGATCATTTTAAGTGATTAATAGTGGAGTTTCTTAATTTACTTAGTTTAATATGTATTAGCAAGAAGAACACTAACTACCTTTCAAACCTGTGATTTCATGACACAGTAGAACCTGTTGTGTAAGGTGGACACCTTGGGAGACCTGGAAAAACAAGGCAGTCCTGTCAAGTTCCGGCTCTCACAGGTTTCACTTTACAGTTGTCCACTTTTGACAGGACGTGTTGTTACCATTTTTCT
>NW_004447703.1:0-2013 GCF_000243295.1 Trichechus manatus latirostris
TGAGATACCATCTCATCTCAACAAGGCTAACGTTAATCTAAAAAACACAAAATAATAAATGTTGGAGAGGTGGAGACACTGGAACACTTATACACTGCTGTTGGGATTGTAAAATGGAATAACCACTTTGTGATAGACCCTAGAGTAGTAAGAGCCGTCACATAAATTGGTATATGAACACCCATGTTCACTGCAGCCTTGTTTACAATAGCAAGAAGGTGGAAACAACCTAGATGCCCACATACGGACGAATGGATAAAAAAATATGATATATTCACACAATGGAATACTGCACAAAGGTAAAGAAGAACAATGAATCCATGAAACATTTCATAAAAGTAATGAATTTAGAAGGCATTATGCAAATATTGTATGAGACCACTGTTACAGGAATTCAAGAAAAAGGTTTAAACACGGAAGAAAACATTCTTTGATGGTTATGAGGGTGGGGAGGGAGAGTGGTATTCACTAACTAGATAGTAGACAAGAATTATCTTAGGTGAAAGGAAGGACAACACACACTACAGGGGAAGTCAGCAGAACTAGATGGACTAAAACAAAATTTAAGAAGTTTCCTCAACACAACCAGACTTTTGGATGGACACTGTAGCAGGGGCTGGGATCTGGGTACCGTGGTTTCAGGGGACTTCGTGGTCAAGTGGCATAACAAAGTTTATTAAGGAAATGTTCTGACTTCTGGGCAACATGGACCTATAGGCAGAAGCACCACACCGTCCCTCCCTGGCAAAGATCCGAAAAACTAAGCCAAACAGAGAAAACAGCAATCCTGAAACCTTAGGCATCAAATGAAGAGATAAAGAACTCAGCCAAGCACCAAATGGAATAAGAAACTGACAGAGAAGAGACAGCGAGGGAAGATACATGCAGCGGTCCCCTGTCAGCCTGCACAGCATGGATCCGCCATCTTGGACTCCTATCAGAGATCAGTGAACAGGGGGTATGAGAAAGCAGCTTCAGAGAGCTTCCAGTAGGAGACAGAACAACCAGTAATCAGTGATATACATTTTCCAACCCCAACCCTTCTTCACTCCCACTTGGCCTGCTCTGCTTCCTGTGGCCAGTCTTTTGGCTGGGAAGCACGACCTTCCCTTCAGTGTAGCTTGGATTCCACCCTCTGGCACTGGCCGGCTCCTTAAGTACCATTTGTTGGCTGCTGGTGTTGCTTTTTTCTGCTTCTTTATATTTCTTCCTTACCTCTCACCACCTCCTTCTTCTTTCTCTCAAATATCTGGCTCCGTGTGCCATCTTTGCTTCCTCCTGAAAGGCTGTGAAATGCCATTCAAATGTGAAACTGCTTCCCAGCATGTGCTGCCACACTGGTGGGATCCCAGGGCTTTTTGTTGTTGTTGTTGTTGTTCGCTTTGAATTGTTTGTTTGTTTGTCTTTTCTCAAATTGGGAACCCATTCTAGCGGGGTAGTACTGTGTGGCTTGGGACCTACCCACTCAGTTTGTGCAGACGTGCAGAGGGATCCCCAAGGGCATTTCTTTCTTCTTGTTTTTTTGAGGGACTTTTTATTTATTTTGGAGATTTTCTTCTTTTTTTCTATATGTTAGTTTTGTTTTCTTTTCCCTTCTTATCTCTTTTTGTCTTTCTTCATTACTTAGTTTATTCTCTGTCTATACTTTCCTTCTCTTCCTGTCCCCTGAATACCTGGTGCTGGGTGACACCTCTCCTTCTTCTAGCCAGGCTGTACTTCAGTGCCTGGAAGCAACTTACCCAGACGTAGCAGCTGCACTGGAGGGATCCTTGGGAGCTTTGCTTTTCTTCTTTATTTCTATTTTTTATTTATTCATTCATCCTTTTCTTTCTTTTTTTCTTCTCCTTTTTGTTTTTTTCCATTTCATTGTCTCTCATCCCTCCACTTCAATGGCAAGCTCCCCAGCACTCTGTTTGTATGTTTTTGGCCCCCGTTCCTCTCTTCTCTCTCCCATACCATCTTAGCTCCACACAGCACAGTCTCCCCCCTCCATCATGCCTACCTGCACCATGC
>NW_004447704.1:0-2068 GCF_000243295.1 Trichechus manatus latirostris
AGGAGCAGCTGGTGGATTCCAACTGCCGAAGTTGTGGTTAAAAGCCAAGTTCTTAACCACTGCACTACCTATAGGGTCACGATGAGTTGGAATCAACTCGACATCAACGTGTTTTGTTTTTTGTTTATTTTCTTTTTGTAATATGACTATGTCAAAGAACTAAAGAAAACCCTGTCTAAATTAAAGGAAAGTATGAGAACGACATCTCAATAAATACAGGATATCAATAAGAAGATAGATATTCTTAAAATAGGCAAATAAGATGTGGATTTGAAAAATACAATAATGGAAATGAAAAATTCACTAAAGAAGCTCAGCATCAAATGTGAGCTGGCAGAGAAAACAATCAGTGAACTTAAAGATAGGTCAAATGAGATTATCCAGCTTGAGGAACAGAAAGAAGAAGAAGGAAAAATAAGTAGAGCTTAAGAGGCCTGTGGAACACCATAAAGGATGCCAACCTACGCATAATTGGAGTCTCAGAAGGAGAAGAGAAAAAGGGCAGAAGGAATATTTGAAGAAACAATGCCCTGAAACTTTCTAAATTGATGAAAAACATTAAGCTATACATTCAAGAAGCATAATGAACTCCAAGTGGGATAAACTCAAAGACATCCACATATAGGCACACTATAGTCAAATTATTGAAAGACAGAGAATATTGAAAGCAGAAAGAGAGAAGACACTGATCACATACAATGGGTCCTCAATGAGACTAACAGCTGACTACTCATCAGAAACCATGGAGGCCAAAAGGCAGTGGGATGACATAGTCAAAGTGCTGGAAAAAAACGACTGTCAACAAAGAACTCTATATCCCACAAACATATTCTTCAATGAAGGAGAAATAAACATATTCTCAGAAAAACAAAAACTGAGACAATTTGTTATTAGCAGACCTGCCCTAAAAGAAATACTAAAAGGAGTTCTTCAGGCTGAAATGAAAGGACTCTAGACAGTAACTCAAATCCACATAAAGAAAAGAAGAGCACCTGTAAAGATAACTACATAGGGAAACATAAATGACAATATAAATGTATTTTTGTAACTTTTATTTTTCTATCAGATTTAAAAGATAACTGCACGAAGCCATAACTATAAAACTGTGTTGACAGGTCTAAAATGTACAAACATTTAAATTGTATGACAATAATATAATAGCACAAAATAGGAGGGAAGGAATGGAGCTATATTGGAGGAAATTTTACATATACTTTTGAAGTTAAGTTGGTATTAATCAAACTAGATTGTTATAAGTCAAGCTGTTAATTGTCTCTAGGACAACCACTGAAAAAATAACTCCATAAAATACACAAGGGAATAAAAATGGTACATTTGAAAATATCTAATAGGAAACAAGAAAGTAATGGAGAAATGGAGGAACAAAAGACATAAGACAGAAACAAAACAAATAGCCAATTGACAGATGTAAATCTTACCTTATTAGCAATTACATTAAATGTAAATGGACTAAAAATTCCACTAGAAACCCAGAGATTGGCAGAATGCATTAACAACAAGAAAACCCAAAAACCATAATCCAATTATATCTGCCTATAAGACATACTTTAGATTCAAAGACAACAAATTTTTAGATAAAACAAATAAGTTGAAAGTAAAAGGGTGGACAAAAGATGTACCATGCAAACAGTCCAAAGGAAAGCTATACTAATGTCAGACAAAATAGAATTTAAGACAAAAAAATTTTACTAGAAACAAAGAAGGACATTTTGTAATGATAAAAGGGTTAATCTATCAGGAAGACATAACAAATATAAACATAATATACACCTGACAACAGAGCTAAAAAATACATGAAGTGGAGAGGATGCATATAACCCAAATAAGAAATGAAATGGGGGACATTACAACAGACCCAACTGAAATAAAAAGGAGCATAAAAGAGTATTTAAAAAAACTACACTCCAACATATTTGAAAACTTAGAGGAAATGGATAAATTTCTAGAAACACACTACCTACCCAAACTACAACAAAGTGATGTTGAAAATCTGAACAGACCCATAACAAGAGAAGAGATTGAAAAGGTAATAAAAAAAACTCCCAAC
>NW_004447705.1:0-2068 GCF_000243295.1 Trichechus manatus latirostris
ACTACTGGAACTAATAGAAGATTTCAGCAAGGTATCAGGATACAAGATAAACATACAAAAGTCAGCTGGATTCCTCTACACCGACAAAGAGAACTTCCAAGAGGAATTCACCAAATCAATACCATTTACAACAGCCCCCAAGAAGATAAAATACTTAGGAATAAATCTAATCAGAGATGGAAAAGATCTATACAATGAAAACTACAAGGCACTACTGCAAGAAACCAAAAGAGACCTGCATAAGTGGAAAAACGTATCTTGCACGTGGATAGGAAGACTCAACAGTGTGAAAATATCAGTTCTACTCAAAGCAATCTACAGATACAATGCAATCCCGATCCAAATTCCACTGGCATTTTTTAATGAGATGGAGAAACAAATCACCAACTTCATATGGAAAAGGAAGAGGCCCCGGATAAGTAAAGCATTCCTGAAGAAGAAGAACAAAGTGGGAGGCCTAACACTACCTGATTTTAGAACCTATTATACTGCCACGGTAGTCAAAACAGCCTGGTACTGGTACAACAACAGATACATAGACCAATGGAACGGAATTGAGAATCCAGACATAAATTCATCTGCCTATGAGCAACTGATATTTGACAAAGGCCGGAAGTCCATTAATTGGGGAAAAGACAGTCTCTTTAACAAATGGTGCTGGCATAACTGGATATCCATCCACAAAAAACTGAAACGAGACCCATACCTCACACAATGCACAAAAACTAACTCAAAACGGATCAAAGACTTAAATATAAAATCAAAAACGATAAAGATCATGGAAGAAAAAATAGGGACAACGCTAGGAGTGCTAATACATAATGCATAAACAGAATACAAACCATAAGTAATAATGCAAAAACACCAGAAGAGAAACTAGACAACTGGGAGCTCCTAAAAATCAAACACTTATGCTCATCAAAAGACTTCACCAGTAGCGGGGCCAAGACGGCGGAGTAGTCAGACGGCTTCCTATATCCCTCTTACAACAAGTGATTTGATTGTATATGAATATCTAGGAGCCCTGAACAAGACAAAGTTGAAGAATTGGACTAAGGAGAGACACGGTGTGGAAGAAGCAAGGAGTGCCAGACTGGACTCGGCGGGAGCTGCAGCTCTTCAGCCCAGACCAGCTCGGGGTGCGCAGTAAAGTGGTCATACAGTTCCGCATGTGTGCTTGGGAGGCAGTTTCCACATCAAGAGAGATCCGGCAGCAGAGATTCTGCTCGGACACTCCAAACCAGTGAAAAGCAGCTTCCAAGTGGCTAAAGGTAAGTACATGTGTGTGGCCTTTCATGGAGATTTAAAAAAAAAAAAAACCCATTTGGGAAAAACCCCTCTCCCTTTCACCTCCTCCCTCCCCACTCTGCACTAGTCCGGCTTCTGAAATCTCGGAGTCCCCCGGGCCAGAAGTAGATCCCATAAGGTGCCCTGACCCATTCTCCTGGCCTTGGAGAGGGAACAAATTAACAAACAGGGGAAAAAATAAGCTACTGGCTCCCCTAAGCCAGGAACTCAGGGTGGCACAGCTCCTTTGCCTAGGCACAGGCATAAGGGGTCTGCAGACTTTGAGTGCCTTCCATCCCTGTATAGACTTGTGTGGACCCATCTCAACAGCATAAGCACTCACTACCACAGTACAACAGGGTAAACACCTGAAGCCTAACTTCAACTGTTTCAGCTGTAAAGTGTCAGATTTGTGACGCTTGACACAGCTCTGCCCTTTAAGCAAGCACTTTACCAGTCTGCAACAGGGGCTTGAAGACTGGTGGCTCCACCCACACCACCTAGCCACCTGCTACAGGGATCCAAGAATAAGTGGTGCCCCCAAGTCTTTACAGCCAACAGACTAGGGTGCTCATAGTCAGGCTGCAAAACTCACCTACCTACTTGCTCTAGGGAACAGGAACATGCTTTTCTTTCAGACACTCAGGGGCAGCTGTTCAGCCCCCTGCCTTGCTCAGCATGTGACCCCCTAATTCAGCCAGATACCTGTGCCTACACAAATCACCCATACCTCTCTGAGACTGTAGGTGAGAGTCTGCACCACACACTTCATGACCGACTG
>NW_004447706.1:0-1957 GCF_000243295.1 Trichechus manatus latirostris
ATTTGTTAAAAAGACTGTCTTTTCCCTATTTGGTGGATTTTGGGCCCTCATAGAAGATCAGGTGACTGTAGGGGGATGGATTTACAGCTGGGTTCTCAATTCCGTTGCATTGGTCAATGTATCTGTTGTTGTACCAGTACCAGGCTGTTATGACTACCATAGCTGTATAGTAGGTTGTGAGGTCAGGTAATGCAAGTCTTCTTCCTTTATTCTTATTCAATAATGCTTTACTTATCCAGGGAGTCTTCTCTTTTCGTATAAAGTTAATGATTGTTTTTTCCATCTCTTTAAAGAATGTTGTTGGTATTTGGATTGTAATTGTATAGTATTTGTAGATTGCTTTGGGTAGAATTGTCATTTTCACAATGTTGAGTCTAGCTATCCATTCACATGATATGTTTTTCCATTTATGTAGGTCTCTTTTGGTTTCTTGCAGTAGTGTTTTCTTTGTATAGGTCTTTTACATTCCTGGTTAGATTATTCCAAAGTATTTTACTTTTTTTAGGGGCTATTATAAATGGTATTGTTTTCCTGATTTCCTTTTCATCATTCTCTTTATTGGTGTATAGGAATCCAACTGATTTTTGTGTATTTATCTTGTATCCTTCTACTTTGCTGAATCTTTCTATTAGTTCCAGTAGTTTTCTCTTGGAGTCTTTTGGGTTTTCTATACATAATATCATATCATCTGCAAACAGGGACGGTTTTACTTCTTCCCTAGCAATTTGAATGCCTTTTATTTCTTTTTCTTGCCTTATTGCTCTAGCTAGGACTTCCAGCACAATGTTAAACAGCACTGGTGTTAAAGGACATACTTGTCTTGTTCCTGTTCTCAAGGGGAAAGCTTTCAGCCTCTCTCCATTAAGAATGACGTTGGCTGTTGGTTTTGCATAGACGCCCTTTATTATGTTGAAGAATTTCCCTTCTATACCTATATTATTGAAAGTTTTTATGAGGAATGGGTGTTAGACTTTGTTGAATACACTTTCTGCTTCGATTGAGATGATCATGTGATTCTTTAATTGTATTTATGTGGTGGATTACATTGATTGATTTTCTAATGTTGAATTCTCCTTTCATACCTGGTATGAATCCTACTTGGTTGTGGTATATTATTTTTTTAATATGATGTTGAATTCTATTGGCTAGAGTTTTGTTGAGAATTTTTACATCTATATTCTTGAGAGATATTGGTCTGTAATTTTCTTTTTTTTTTTTTGTGCTGTCTTTGTCTGGTTTTGGTATCAGGGTTATGCTGGCTTCATAGAATGAATTTGGAAGTATCCCTTACTTTTCTATTGTCTGAAATAGTTTCAGTAGTACCGGTATAAGATCTTCTCTAAATGTTTGGTAGAATTCTCCAATGAAGCCACTTGGGCCATGGCTTTTTTTATTGGGAGTTTTTTTTTTTATTACCTTTTCAATCTCTTCTCTTGTTATGAGTCTGTTCAGATTTTCAACATCACTTTGTGATGGTTTGTGTTGATAGTGTCTTTCTAGAAATTTGTCCATTTAGTCTAGATTTTCAAATTTGTTGGAATATAGTTTTTCAGAATACTCTGTTATGATCCTTTTTATTTCAGTTGGGTTTGTGGTAATGTCCCCCATTTCATTTCTTATTTAGATTATTTGCGTCCTCTCCTGTTTTTATTTTGTCAGTTTGGCTAGTGATTTGTCATTTTCGTTGATCCTTTCAAAGAAGCAACTTTTGGTTTTGTTGATTCTTTCTATTGTTTTTCTACTCTCTATTTCATTTATTTCTGCTCTGATCTTTATTATTTCCTTTCTTCCAGTGGCTGTGGGATTCTTTGTTTTTTTTTTTTGCTGTTCTCTTTCTATTTGTTCAAGTTGTGTAGCTAATGTTTTGATTTTGTCCCTTTCTTCTTTTTTGATGTGTGCATCTATTTCTATAAATTGACCTCTGAGCACTGCCTTTGCTGTGTCCCAAAGGTTTTGG
>NW_004447707.1:0-2065 GCF_000243295.1 Trichechus manatus latirostris
TGGCTAGTGTGACTGAAGAACTAAATGTTTACTTTTATTTGTTTTTAATTAAAATTTAAATCACCCTGTGTGACTAGTGGCTACCATATTGGAAAGCACAGGTCTGAGAGGTTAAATTGTCTGAAGTCTTTCACTCAGCATGTGGCAGAATTAGAGCTGTAATGAGGGAGTGGTTTGGAGTTGGGCAGTCCCTGCTCGCTATGCTTCTTGTGTGTGACTTCCTATGTGGCCACTTCTTCCTGACCCTAAACAACCTCAAACATTTCAGCTCTGACTACTGTCTAGCCATTCGCTGACACCACTCCTGTGAGCCTGCTCTATAGCTCATCTGCAGCCAAACCCTTGAAGCTGGAGTCTTCTACAGTCAGCGCATGCTTTTTGGGGAGCCAGCAGAGACTGAGGCGTGTATGAGGTAGCAGAAGCATCCAGGCTGGTGCCCTCTTGGACTCAGCCTCTGGAATGCTGGCATCCGAGACAACATGACATCACCTTTGCCCCACGTGGGCTGTGGCACAGTCCTGAAACCTGCTCCCCCAGCTGCCACTACATGTGGCTTGACTTTTCATAGCCAACAGTGTTTGCCCTCTTGGGGTCTCCTTTTCTACCATGCCTGTATAATCACCTTTCTTGGCACAGGGAAGAGCAGGTGGTGTCACAGGGGTGGAGGTTGGCAGGGCTGTGCAGTGGGGATTCGTGGCACTGGGGATGGTAGGGCCTCATGGAACAGGCTGCTCATCTCAGAGCCTCTGCCTGTGCCCCAATAGAGGGTTTGGCAGAGCTGAGGAGCTGTGTGCATCACGGGGAAGGACTGTGATTGGTGAGGTAGGGATCCTGGCAGAGGCCGGCCAAACATTTGCCCAGGTAGAGGTTTCAAATGCATGCTTTAGGGGATGTGCCTGATCTAATCGTGTTATTAGCTGGATTATCTCTTCAAACTGAGAACCAGCTTCTGTAGGTCCCCTGTGAGACGTTCAGTCAGGAGCCAGAGGGTGACGGGCCCTGCCCAGGGCGTGTGCCTGGTGACAGCGAGCCGCTGTGTGCGTGGCGGCCGGGCGGGCTTCTGTCCTGGCCCATCCACTGGTTTGTTTGCTCATTCATTCATCCGTTGAACATTGCCTGGGCACTTGCTGGACCCCAGGCCTGGAGCTGGATGCTGGGGACCTGAAGGTGAGCTGAGCCAGATGGGGTCTCGGGGAGTTCATGATCAGGAAGGGGAGACAGAGACAAATGGAAGTCTGCGAAAGTGGCAGAGATAGTTATGTAGCCGGGGGGAGCAGAAGGGAAGGAGAGGAATCAACTCTGCCTGGGGAAATGGGGTGTTCAGGATGAGAGAAGCCTCTCAGGTGTAGGGTGTGGTTAGGACTGCTGGAGAGGCGGGCAAGGGTGAACGTGTGTGGAGGGCCTTGAGGGTCCTGCTAAGGAAGTCGTCCTCTGTCCAGAGACGATGGACCCCTGACAAGTTTTAGGAGAGGGGTGATGTGATCAGATTTGGGTGTGAGAAAGGATGGATTAGAGGGTACAGACTAGTGTTAGGGTGAGACCACTGAGGAGGCTGTTCATTTACTCATTCATTCATTCGTTTGTTCATCAAATATTTGAATTCCTAGTGTCTGCCAGACCCTGTTCTAGGAGCTAGGGATACATCAGTGAACCAAATAGACAAAATCCTTGACCATGAGGAGCTTGCATTGTTTGGTGGGGGTGGGGGTGGAAGTGGGAAGGGAGGAGAGGATGAATGAGAATGTACAAGTATAATAAAAAAGTGAATGATATAGTATGTTGTTGTTAACTGCCGTCAAGTGGGCTACCAACTTCCAATGGTCCCATGTACAGTGGAACAAAATGCTGCCTGGTCCTGCACCATTCCCATGATTGGTTGTCAATCAGATCTTTGTGATCCATAGAGTTTTCATTGACTGATTTTTGGAAGTAGATCACCAGGCTTTTCTTCCTATTCCATCTTAGACTGGAAGCTCTGCTGTAACCTGTTCAGCATCATAGCAATGTGCAAGCCCCCACTGACAGATGTGTGGTAGCTGCACAAGAGGTATATTGGCCGGGAATC
>NW_004447708.1:0-2064 GCF_000243295.1 Trichechus manatus latirostris
AAGAGTTAGAGCAAAAGAAACAAAACAAAAGCCACCTGCTCCTGGATTCCCATATGTACAAATTATATCCCATCGCATTTTGTAACTCACATGAATTTGCATATTTTCTCCACCATAATGAATCCTTTAAAAACACAACGTTAAGTTCTACTCTAATCTGTCCTTTGGCTATCAGAAACAAATGACATATCCTAGGATTGGCCTTTAGCACCGTAATGCAAATCTAAAATGTTAGTGGTGCTGTGCAGTCGCGTTAGACCACAGTTAATGAGTTCAGTGAATGGAAATAGACTTAAGGCTTCATATTGTATTTACTACATAACTAGTTCACTATGTGGCAACAGATGGCCAGATCCAATGTACTTTAAACCAATTTTTTTAAAAAAGCAATTAAGATATTTATTTTAACTTTTTTTTTTTTTTAATAGGAGGTGTTATTTCATTAGATGTGTTTTTAGGAGGTAAAACCAATTTAGTATATGGTTGCAAATATTAGGAACTTCTTTGTTTGAAAAATGATTAAAATGTGATTCACCGACAGATTACCACCCGTCTGCCAGTTTGGCTTGCTGTGGGGGCTTGTGTGTTGCTGTGATGCTGAAAGCCATGCCATCAATATTTCAAATACCAGCAGGGTTGCCCACAGTAGACAGGTTTCAGTGGAGCTTCCAGACTAAGAGAGACTATGAAGAAAGGCCTGGTGATCTACTTCCAAAAATTAGTCAAGGAAAACTGTATGGATCACAACAGAACATTGTCCCATATAGTGCTGGAAGATGAGCCCCCTAGCTTGGAAGGTACTCAAAATACACAGTGGCCGCAACAATGGACTCAAACATACCAATAATTGTGAAAATGACACAGGATCAGGCTACATTTCATTCTGTTGTACATGAGATCAACTAATAATAACAACAACAGTGGCGTGAGTTGCTGGATAATTAATTTCTCAAAAAGATTAAGGAAGACTAGATTAGTCCTGGAAAGATGAGACTGTGACCGTGAGGTCACTGAAAACCTCACTCTTTCAACAGGCTTCTGTGGCTGGGATAGGCTCTTTCCCGGCACCCTCAGCCCCGCTGTACTTCACAAATAAGTCTTGAACAGGAGATGGGAAGTCATGGGTCTTCTCGCTCTAGACAAGCTCTAAAAGTGACTCCAGGACTTCTTAGGAATATCATCCTTTACTTTATCTGAAAATGGTATTGGTTTTAGAAACCAAACTGAATCTGCGGTCAAGACCTTCACCTCTTTCTTACAGTCTCTCGTCCAAACCAACTGTCATGTGTAATATGTCTGTGTCTTCATGTGTAACCTTACATTTCAACATCCCACAGGTAGTTAAAGGCTCAAAGCATGACCGATTTGAATATATTCAAATCCCTGTGAAGAGTCAGAGAAATATCAAACATGGCTCTAAGTCTCAAGGAGTTTACCAGGCAGTTGAGAAGAGAAGATCTGAGAGGACCTTGGAAACTTTAGGGGATTATACAAACATTAATTATTAATATTCTGTACAAAGATAGCTAACAACATAACAATACACCTAAGTATAAAATGGAGCCCTGGTGGTGCAGTGGTTAACAGCTATGGCCGATTACCGCTGCTAACCAAAAGGCAGGCAGTTTGAATCCACTAGTCGCTTCTTTGAGAAACCCTATGGGGCAGTTTTACTCTGTTCTATAGGGTCGCTATGAGTTGGAATAGACTCAATGGCAATGGGTTTTAAGAATAAAATACAGAGTATTTCATTACAAAAATATATATCTACCTTATCGGCCAAAACACTTGCCACATGTTTTAAGTTTTAGTAACTGTTTTCTAGTTGAACGTCTTGCCTTTCTTTTTAAAATTTATTTTATTTCAACAATTTCTGCTTGTACAATTCAGTGGTATTGATTACATTCTTCAAGGTGTGCAACCATTCTCACCCTTTTTGGAATTGTTCCTTCCCCCTCATCATAAACTCACTGGCCCCTAAGTTTCCTATCTAATCTTCCCAGTGGCTGTTGTCAGACACCTTTCCTTTTTCCATCTTTTCTTTCTCACCTTTTACTTCTGTCT
>NW_004447709.1:0-2060 GCF_000243295.1 Trichechus manatus latirostris
CCCCTCTGCCCCCCACCCCTCAGCCCGCCCCTCTGTTCCCACCCCAGTCCACGCCTCTACCCTCTACCACTCAGTCCACCCCTCTGCCCCCACACCTCCCCCAGGACCCTCACTCCAGACCTGCCCCTAAGGATCCAGGAGGGAAGGAAGATTAAACGGACTTGGGCTCAAGGACAAGCCTCAGCTGCGTCCCCTTTACTCTGTCCTCCTGAGTCGCGGAGCTCTTCTCATCTTCTTCCCACTGGATCCCCCAGCTCATCCCACTTCCCCTTCCTACCCTCCATGCTTTTCCCACCCCATCCTGGTTCTGCTCACAGTTCCAGTCCCAATCCTGGCTCTGGAGGACAAAAAAGATAAGATGCTGGGGACTTAGAGTCAAGCCCCGCCCCGCCCCAGGCCCTGGGACCGCTGCCCTCTTCTGCATCTTGTTCTGTCACCCCCTGCTGCCTGCCTGAGACCTTCCAAGGCAAGACTTGGGGAACATAATTCAGCCAATGGCTTACATTCTTAATGTGGAAAGAGCTCTCACATTAAATAAGGGAAAGGAATATGACATGTAAACAATGGACAAAGGATATTAATAGGGCATTAGCATTAAAATTCGCAATACGACGAGAAATGAGACAGCCCAATGAACTGGTGGGAGGGGTGTAGGGGGGGCCTTACAGGCTGCAGAGGAGCAGGCTGCAGGCCAGCGTCTCCAGTGTGATATTTTTGTAAAAGGAAAAAAAGAAGTGCATGTTGCCGTAGTTGCCGCTGTAGCTGCATCCCCTCAGTAGGGAGGGGAGGCTCAGTCCGAAACTACTGACTGGCTCCCTCTGCTGGAGTGGAGGGGCGGAGGCGCTCCCTCTCTCCCTACTTTGAATAGCAACAAGAGGGAACCGATGAAAACGTGGGTAGACTTTATTTCTTTTTCTATGTTTATAAAAAATGGGTTGGGTTGCAGAGAAGACTGGAGGTGGAGCGGGGAGGCGACTCCCCAGTGTCCGGAGAGGCCCACAGTGCAGCCCAAGGTCACCCAGACGGAAGGTGGTGGGCAGGAGACCTCCACCCTCCGCGTTTTTATCTGGCTCCGGAGCTGCGGAGCCGAGCTGGACTCAAGGACTAAGCGTGTCCATGAGGCAGCTGCGCAGTGCGGGGGCGGGGGAGGGGACTTCGGGAAATTGCTGGTGGCAACTGAGGCGCAACCGCTTGAGAACCAGCCGTCGCTGGGCTAGAGAATGGGGCGGAGGGGTGGTGAAGGGCAGGGTGCAGGGCTGGGCACACTGAGAGTTCTTATGGGCGCCAGAACTACAGGGCCGACAAAGAGTACTCTGCTAAAGAGCTGCCAGTGACCAAGGCGCGCTAGGTGCACCCTGGCTGTTGCTGGTTCGCCGCCCCTTCCCTGCCTCCCTCCTGCGGAGATTTAAAAGGAGGATAGGGATTCCTCTGCTTCTCCCTTCCCTCCTTCTGGCCGCTGCAGAGGGACAGTAGCCGAGCAAGGAGACCCACAGCCACCCCTGGCACATTAGCGGACACACAGAGCCAAGGCCACACCAGGTTGCCGCCCACTCAGACTTTATTCAAAGACTCGGAGGCACGTGCAGGGAGGGGAGGAAGACCGGTGGCGCCTCTCCTGGGCTCCAGCTTAACGATATTTGGAGGTCAGCACGGTGCTAACGCTGCTGAGGAACTTGTCCAGGGAAGCGTGGACGGAAGGGGTGAAATCTTCACGGAGGTGGCTGCTCAGAGTCACCAGCAGGCAGTGGCTCAGGAGCTGCGGAGAGAGGGGGCGATGAGGGGGCCCTTAGGAAACCCTCCTCTCCGCAAATCTCGGCCCTGCCAGGAAGGCCCGCTGCCCCTGATGGCCCAGGTCAACCTCTCCCCTCACCTTGAAGTTGACGGGGTCCACCCTCAACCTGTGAGCATGCAGGTCGCTCAGCTCAGACAGAGTGCCAGGCAGGTCCTCCAGGTGGCCGACAGCGCGGGTCAGCGCGTCCGCCACCTTCTTGCCGTGGGCCTTGATCTGGCCGGAGCCGTGGCTCAGGTCGAAGTGAGGAAAGTAGGTCTTGGTGGTGGGG
>NW_004447710.1:0-2061 GCF_000243295.1 Trichechus manatus latirostris
TGGTGTTACAATCCCACCCTAATCCTCTTTAACATAAAATTACAATCACAAAATGGAGGCCAACCACACAATTCTGGGCATCATGGCCCAGACAAATGGATACACACATCTTTTGGGGGACATAATTCAGACCATAACAGTGGTCTCATACAGTATTTGTCTTTTTGGAATTGACTTATTTCACTCAGCATAATGTTCTCTAGATTCATCCATGTTGTAAGGTGTTTCACAGATTCATCATTGTTCTTTATTGTTGCATAGTCTTCCATTGTGTATATGTACCATAGTTTATCCATTCATCTGTTGATGGGTACTTAGGTTGTTTCCATCTTTTTGCTATTATGAATAATGTTATGCAACAGTGAACATGGATGTGCATATGTCTATTCCTGTGATGGCTCTTATGTCCCTAGGGTATATTCCTAGGAGTGGGATTGCTGGATCATAAGATATTTCTATTTCTAGCTTTCTAAGAAATCACTGTATCATTTTCCAAAATGGTTGTACCATTTTGCATTCCCACCAGCAGTGCATAAGAGTTGCAATCTCCCTGAAGCCTCTCCAACATTTTTTATTTTCTGTTTTTTTGATTCATGCCAGTAATGTTGGGGTGAGATGGTATCTTCATTGTGGTTTTGATCTGCATTTCTCTAATGGCTAGTGATTGTGAGCATTTCCTCATGTGTCTTGTTAGCCCCTGGATGTCTTCTTTGGTGAAGTGTTTGTTCATATCCTTTGCCCATTTTTTAATTGGATTATTTGTCTTTTTATTGTAGAGGTGGTGGACTTTCCTTTAGATTTTAGAGATTAGGCATTTGTCAGATTTGTCATAGCCAAAAATTTTTTCCCAGTATGTAGGTTCTCTTTTTACTCTTTTGGTGATGTCTTTTAATGAGTGTAAGTGTTTAATTTTTAGAAGATCCCATTTATCTATCTTCTGATGTTTGTGTGTTGTTAATTATGGTTTAATCCTGTTTATGCTGTATATTAGGGCCCCTCGTGTTGACCCTATTTTTTCTTCCATTATCTTTATAGTTTTTTTTGTTTTATATTTTGATCTTTGATCCATTTTGAATTAGTTTCCGTGTATTGTGTGAGGTATGGGTCCTGTTTCATTTTTACAGATAGACATCCAGTCTTGCCAGCATGATTTATTAAAAAGACTGTCTTTTCCCCCATTCCCCTTCCTTCTCTATGTTCTGAAATAGTTTGAGTAGTACTAGTGTGAGCTCTTCTCTGAATGTTGGTAGAATTTTCCAGTGAAGCCGTCTGTGCCAGGGTTTTTTTTTTTTTTTGGAGTTTTGTTTTTATTACTTTTTCAATCTCTTCTCTTTTTACAGGTCTTTTCAGATTTTCTACCTCAGTTGTGTTAGTTTTGTAGGTATTGTGTTTCTAGAAATTTGTCCATTTAGTCTAGGTTTTCAAATTTTTTATTGTACAGTTTTTCATAGTACTGTGTTACGACCTTTTTATTTCAGTTGGGTTTGTTGCAACGTTCCGCATTTTATTTCTTATTTGGGCTATTTGCATCCTCTCCTACTTTTTATTTATAAATTTGGCCAGTGGTTTGTCGATTGTGTTTATCCTTTCAAAGAACCAACTTTTGGTTTTATTGATTCTTTGTATTGTTTTTCTATTCTGTATTTCATTTATTTCTGCTCTAATCTTTATTATTTCCTTTCTTCTGGTGGCTGTGGGCTTTTTATGCTGTTCTCCTTCTATTTGTTCAAGTTCTGCAACTAATGTTTTGATATTGTCCCTTTTTTAATTTATTTTTATTACTGTACTTTAGATGAAGGTTTACGGAACAAACTAGCTTCTCATTAAGCAATTAGTACATATATTGTTTTGTGACATTTGTTACCAACCCCACGACATGTCAACACTCTCCCTTCTCAATTTGGGTTCCTTATTGCCAGCTTTCCTGTCCCATCCTGCCTTCTAGTCCCTGCCCCTGTGCTGGTGTGCCCCTTTAGTCTCGTTTTGTTTTATGGGCCTGTCTAATCTTTAGCTGAAGGGTGAAACTCAGGAGTGACTTCATTATTGAGCTAAAAGGGTGTC
>NW_004447711.1:0-2060 GCF_000243295.1 Trichechus manatus latirostris
CCAGGAATTGACTGAATACCAACTGAGATGTTTCAACAAATGGATGCAGCAATGGAAGCGCTCACTTGTCTATGCCAAGAAACTAGGAAGACAGCTACATGGCCAGCCAACTGGAAGAGATCGATATTTGTGCCCATTGCAAAAAAAGGTGATCCAACAGAATGCAGAAACTATCAAATAATATCATTAATTAAGTAAAATTTTGCTGAAGATCCTTCAAAAATGGTTGTAGCAGTACATCAAAAGGGAACTGCCAGAAATTCAAGCCAAATTCAGAAGAAGACATGGAAAGAGGGATATTATTCCTAATGTCAGAAGGATCTTGGCTGAAAGCAGAGAATACCAGAAAGATGGCTATCATGTTCTATTGATTGCAAAGGCATTCAACTGTGTGGATCATAACAAATTTTGGATAGCATTGCAAAGAATGGGAATTCCAGAACGCTTAATTGTGCTCATGAAGAACCTGTACATAGACAAAGAGGCAGTTGTTTGAAAAGAACAAAGGGATAATGCGTGGTTTAAAATCAGGAAAGGTGTGTGTCAGGATT
Source organism: Trichechus manatus latirostris (assembly GCF_000243295.1). Taxonomy (NCBI): domain Eukaryota; kingdom Metazoa; phylum Chordata; class Mammalia; order Sirenia; family Trichechidae; genus Trichechus; species Trichechus manatus. Next base: position 552 of record NW_004447711.1, read on the forward strand.
GTATCCTTTTACCAAACTTATTCAGTTTGTAAACTGAGCAAATATTCTGAAAAGCTGGAATATAATAAGAAGTAGCTTCAGGATTGGAGGAAGACTTATTAGCAATCTGCTGCGATATGCAGATGACACAATCTTCTTTGCTGAAAGCAAAGACAACATAAAGCAGTTACTGATGAAGATCAAAGACTACAGATTTCAGTATGGGTTACATCTCAACAGAAAGAAAACAAAAATCCTCAAACTGGACCAATAAGCAACGTCATGATAAATGGAGAAAAGATTGAAGTTATCAAGTATTTCATTTTACTTGAATCCACAATCAACACCCTTGGAAGCAGCAGTAAAGAAATCAAAGGAAGTATTGAGTTTGGCAAAAGTGCTGCAAAAGATTTCTTTTCAAGTGTTGAAAAGCAAAGATGTCACTTTGAGGACTAAGGTGCTCCTGACCCTAGCCATGGTATTTTCAGTCATCTCATACGCATGTGAAAGCGGGACAATGACTAAGGAAGACAGAAGAAGCATCGACACCTTTGAATTACAGTGTTGGTGAACAGTATTGAATGTACATTGGACTGCTAGAAGAATGAACAAAATTTTCTTGGAAGAAGTACAGTCAGAATACTCCTTAGAAGCAAGGATGGTAGGACTTTGTCTCATGGTCATTGGACATGCTATCAGGAGGGACCAGTTCCTGGAGAAGGACATCATGCTTGATAAGGCAGAGGGTCAGCAAAAAAGAGGAAGACCCTCATTGAGATAGATTGACACATTGGCTGCAACAACGGGTTCAAACATAGCAATGATTGTGAAGATGGCACAGCACTCAACTAGGCAGTGTTTTGTTCTCTTGTCTGTAGAGTTGCTATGAGTCAGAACCGACTGGAAGGCACCTAACAATGACACCAACTGGATATTTGTCCGAATTCATCTTCTTGTTAACTTGGTCAGTGTTATTGAAAACAAAATGTAGTCACAAGAATCAAAATAAATAATAAAATTTGAAAAACACAATGTAACTATGAGAATAATAAATAATTGAATTCTGGTAATGAATATTGCAAGTGTTACCTTAACCTGCCTAGCAAATTTGTTAAATGTATTTCTGATGTTACAGAATTGTAATTTTACATTTTAGTATGTAATTTTTCCTACTTGTAACTTTTGCATTATATTTAGTGTATGTGAAAGTTTGAAAATAAGTTACTAGAAATTGATGCCTCTTTGCTTTTATTTGAACCCAAACTTAATTTTTTTATCTTTTTTTTAAAAATTTTTTATTTTTATATTTTATTGTACTTCAGGTGAAGGCTTACAGAACAAATAGTTTCTCATGAAACAGTTATTACAAATGTTGCCCTATGACAATAGTTAACAATCTCACAACGCATCAACAGTATCCTTACTCAACCTTGTGTTCCCTATCACCAGCTTCCTTGTCCCCTTCTGCTTTCTGGCCCTTGTCACTGAACTCCTGTACCTCGTTAGTCTCATTTGGTTTTACGGGGCTGT
>NW_004447712.1:0-2060 GCF_000243295.1 Trichechus manatus latirostris
GAAAGCCCTATGGAGCACAGTTCTCCTCTGACACACATGGGGTCGCCATGAGTTGGAATCAGCTTGACAACACTGGTCGTGCTGGTGGTAGCAACATAGGAGGGAGAGCTGGCAGTGGGCTGTGTTTAAAGGCTTTGCGGTGGTTTCATTGTAGGTTGGTTGTGTCACCAGGACAAGTGAGAATCCCTTCTGTTGGTGTGTGTGTGGTGTTGACCCACCCCTGTCTGAAGTATTAACCCTTTGGTATTCTCTCTCTCTTCCCCAGTGAACTGAAGAAGAGGTATAACATCACAGCCATCCCCAAGCTCGTGATTGTGAAGCAAAGTGGAGAGGTCATCACTGACAAAGGACGGAAGCAGATCCGGGAGCATGGGCTCCCCTGCTTCCGAAACTGGGTCGAAGTGGCTGACATCTTTCAGAATTTCTCTGGTTGAATTTGGCGGGATCTCAGAGGACCAGGGCCGGCACTTGTCACACCATTTCTACAGTCAAACACGCAGGAGAACGAGAAGATTGTGCTTAGTTTCCTTTCTCTAGTGGTACTATTTTATTGAATTTCAGATTATAAGCACTTAACTGTGGCAGAAAGTAAATGGTGCTCAGGGCAAACACCCTCCCGCTTTGTGCAGGATATTAGTTTTTCCATATGAGTGAAAGGAGAGACCCTGGTCTGTTCACATGGAGCTATTGAAAATCTATGCAAAACATTTATTTGTACAGGTTTTTTCAGGTAAAATAATATATGATACATTTTTCTGGTGATAAACTTATTTTAATAATATACTTTTACAACTCTATTTCTTAATAAAGTGTGTAGAGTCTATATGCTTTAATAAACAAACCTATTTCTATGTCGTGCAGCCCTGATTTCCTTCTTTCTCAGTCTCAACTGAGTGCCAGTTGTAGGAAAATGAATCACTAGATAAATACCATGGTTAAACAGCTTTTTTAATTTTTTATTTCTCAATAGTGGTAGTTTTTAATTATGTATCTTTTTGGATTTTTCTTGTCTTTGCTTTCATTCCTCACACTTATTTTTAATAGCATCCTAAGATTCTAGAAAGAAATGAAATTTTCAAGGCTATGTATCCATGTCTTCAAGATCCAATCTAAAATTTCCTGAAAGATGATAATTGGTTGAAATAAACAAGAGCCCATACATAGTCTTTGCTAATCATAAGAGGTAGGATTGTCAGAGGTTTCGGTTACCAAGCTTCCCTGGGCATTCTTTTTTTTTTTTTTGTAGAATAATATTCATAGCAGCCTTATTAATAGCCTAAAACTGGAAATAGCCCAGGTGTCCATCAAAAGGAGTCCAGACAAACGGTGGCGATCCAGACAATGGAATACTACACAGCAACGAAAAAGAATAAGCAATTTTATATACAACATGAAAAATTCTCAAAAACATCATGATAAGTGAAAGAAGAATATATTACTACATTGTATGAAGTTCTAGAACGTGCAAAACTAACCTATGGTAAAAACAACACCCAGAACATCAATTACCTCTGGGGATTCCCTGTCCGTTCTTACTGGTTCTCCTGCCACATGGACACCATTCTCCACGTGTGCTCTTGCCCAACATCATTTGAAGGTTAGATTTGTGAAAACACTGGACACCCACAATTCCCATATGCAGACACTGTAGGCTTGTTCTGAGTCCCTCAGTTGGGTATTTGGAGAAAAGCTGTAAGCGCTAGGATGCGGGAGTCCCAGCTCTGCACACATGAGGCCCTGGAACAGGGTGCCTTTCAGGAGTGATGGCGTCCATTGGGCAGCCTCAGTAAACCCTTGACGCAATGTGCTGAGTAGGTGTGTTGAGACATACGTTGAGTATATGTTGGCTTCATTAGGGACTGAAGGACTGGGAAATCACATTTACCTTCCCCACCTCCTACTTGATCAGCTAACTTCTTCCACTGGTAATTAAAGCCCAGCAACATTGGGGTACTATTGGGTGACTAAAGACGTATTTGGTTAGGCCTGGTGATCTACTTCTGAAAAATCAGCCATTGAAAGCCCTATGGAGCACAGTTCTCCTCTGACACACATGGGGT
>NW_004447713.1:0-2059 GCF_000243295.1 Trichechus manatus latirostris
GTGAAAGATGAAGTAAGATTAATATTTCAAGTAGAAAGTAATATCAATATTGTCTCATTTCAATTGCCTAATATTAAGCTTTTTTGCCTCTGCCAAATAGGAATATCAGAATTTCTCCTGAAACCAGCAGGTATAGCAACAATCTGGGGGGAAAAAAAGTGTAAAGCTGGTTTGAGATGATTGACTTAGCAAATATTTTATCTCCCGTTGCTCCCAAAAACCCATTAAAATAACAGTAAAAGTACCTAAGGGCAATAAATCCAGAAGAGCAGAGAGAAGTGTGGTTTGGCAATCAGAGAACCAAAGACCTGGAGAAATGGAAAACAGATACAATACTAGATGATTTAAGCAAATCCAACAGCATAAGGACAAATAAGCAAGCTGAAGGAATTCAACTTACATTAGAAGAAACAAAGATAACTCAAGCGTATGAATTAGTATTCTCAAAGAGATTTGAAAAGATAGAACATCTATAAAATAAGAAAAGACTGATTTGAAATGGAACAGTCACAGAACACGAAAAATTTTAAATCAAAACCAAGACAGACATTTGAAAGTTCAACAAATGAACTTGAAGATAAAACCTAGTAAATCTCCCAAGTAACAGAGCAAGAAGCTTTATGAATGTAAAATATGAAAGAAATACATGGAAGATAAATCAAAGAGGTCCAAAGTCCATATAATAATTGTCCCACAAAGGGACCACAAAAATGAAAGTGAGAATATAAACAAAGATAAAATAGAAAAACTGGAAGATCTGAGAAGGAACATCAGCATTCAGGTTGAAGAATTCATAAATATAAAGAAGAAAAATGAGAAAAAGTAAATACATACCCATGTTCTACTGAAATTTAAGAATATAAAGAACAGGGTAGTGAGACAGAGGAGGAATTGGTTACTCTCAAAGGAATGAATATGAAATCAGCTTCAGATTTCTCATCATACATAATGCCAGAAGGATACGGAGCAATGTCTTCAAAATCATAAGTAAAAATTATGTTGGACCTACAATTCTGTATGAAGATAACCTAAAGATATTTTTGGATATGCAAGAATTTCTAATTCCGCACAGCTATTGTAGAAAATTACTTAAGGATATATGTTAGTAAAATTACAAACAAACTGAAAGAAAAGGCATAATACTCAAGAAACAATGGTATTAACCCAGGAGCGCAAAAGAGAAATCACAAGAAAAGCAGGAGGCTTAAGAGATAATCAATCTAAAATATAACAGAAAGCCAAAGTACTTTCCTCTGTTTTAATCAGTTTGAAGTGAGGCCTCAGCATTCAGATGTTTGTTGCTGTTGTTGAGATATACACAGCAAAACATACACCAATTCAATGGTTTCTGCATGTACATTGCACTAACACTGATTACATTCTTCCAGTTGTACAACCATTCTCATCCTCTTTTCTGACTTGTTCCTTCCCCATTAACATAAACTCACTGCCCTCTAAGGTTCATACCTAATCTTTTCGAGTTGCTCCTGTCATTTTGATCCCATATAGATAATTCTTAAAAGAGCATAATGTTCAAGGCAGACCTTTTTTTAATACTTAAGCTAAACTATTGTTTGGTTTTGAAGAAGATTTCAAGGGATATTTTTGGTTTAATGTTTAAAGATTATCTCTGGTCAGTGGTTTCAGAAGTTCATCCAGCCCCCGTGGCTCCAGGAAGTCTGGAGTCCATGAGAATTTGAAAGTCTGTTCTCCATTTTCCCCCTTTAGATCAGAATTCTTTTTATAGATTCCTTGATCAAAATGTTCAGTAATGATAGACAGGCACCATCCAGTTCTTCTGATCTCATGGCAAAGAAGGCAGTTGTTCATGGAGACAATTAGCCACACATTCCATATCCTCCTCCTATTCCTGACTCTGCTTCTTCCTCTGTTGCTCCAGGTGAACAGGGACCAATTGTCATGTCTTGGATGGCCATTTGCAAGCTTTTAGGACCCAAGGTATTATGCAACAAACTAGGAGGTAGAACAGAAGCACTAAACGTGTTATTAGGCCAATTAACTGGGATAGCACATGAAATCATAACCCTACACCTCCAAA
>NW_004447714.1:0-2042 GCF_000243295.1 Trichechus manatus latirostris
TCTTTTGAAAAGTGCTATCAACCCAAGAAGTCCTCCATGTTCTAAGATAACATGAAGATAAAACATTAAGATTCCTGATTTTGTGGTTTTTCAGAAAACTTTATAGGGAAAAATCACTTTAAAGTGCCTCACTTGTATATACATGTGCACCTGAATTACTTTGAAATGAAAAAAACAGGTAAAGTTGATTGAAAATATATCAGCCTTTCACTAAACACTGTTTTGAAGGCCCAAAAATTTTTGTAAAGTGTGAAAAATTCTACCAAGTTGCTGCCTTGACAATAAAGCACTTATAAATGGGCCAAAACTATAAAAAAATTATCTGAAACTAAGTAGACTTCATAAAGTACATTGTACCCTTTAAAAGGTCGTGCGTAATATCATTACAAATCTACATTTTTATCCTTAACTTTTATCTGTTTTGATTACTCTCATTTTTTAATTAGAATTCACTGGAAAATCAAAGTCTAAAAGCCACGAAAACTACATAAGTGTGAGATTTATTGAGCTGAATTCAGACATACAAGTTAGCTAGCTGTTACCTGAAAACACTCATACAGAAACATGGGCCTGATTTTATAGACTCTTTCAGCAGTATATATGAGGCCATGGGAGTCATATAATTTATTATGGTATAAAATATGTGATAGGTTAGATTAAATGTATTTTAAGCACTTTCCAAATTATTCCTTAAGATACCGTTCACGCCCTCTCTTCTTGCTAAATGCTTCTTACTATGAGTCTTAATGTACCATATTTTGCAGCTCTAGTCATTTTTTTCCCAGTGAGGAATTTCCTTCCTTGACCTCCACTCCTCCTAGCAAATGAAACCTCAACTACACAGCTGTCATATTTGTTTGTTGTTTAAATATGTGAGGTGGTCAACTTTAACAAAAGTGAAAGAAAGACAAGAAGAAGAAAGAGAAAGAACAAAAGAGAAAAAAAGTATAGGGAGGGAAGCAGGAAGGCAATATTTTAGTTTTTGACAAATTTATAAAGATATATGTCTGCCTCTGTAAAATGGGGTACTCAATATTAATAGGATACTAGAAACAGCTTTTACATTATAATAAAAGACAAGTTAAGGGAACCAATCAACAATGCAACTGCCCTGCAATTACACTTAGAAGTGTTTTGGAAAAGTAAGCTAGTGGCCAATATCTTAAATAACACAAGGAATCTAACAGTGAGACAAAACAAAGTATGTCTGAGAGCCTCAGAGCTAACATAAAATGGGTTTGTGATATGTTATAAAATACGAACAGGTACTCTTTGAAAATTACTTCAAAGTCTCTATTCTGGCAGGTTTACGCTATAATATCTGGACACAGTTTAATTTTCTTGGGTAACTTCAAACTACACACCTAGCTAAGCATTCCTATAATTAGGACATGATTCTTAATTCTGACTCTCTCATTTTGTGAGAATTCTAGAAATTAAAATTTCACTTGCAATATCACTCCATAAGATTATTTGAAAAGTTTAGTATAAAACAATCAGATGTTTATAAAAGAAAACATTTTCCCATTGACTCACTGTGTAATTTCAAATGTCTTTCAGTGATTTCTAACTGATTTTCTATTGGCAGTAGCTTTTGCTTATTCATATATCTGTACATTCATTCATTAAAAAATCATTTAATTGGCCTAAAGGAGACTGGAGAAACCCCGAGAGTATGGCCCCCAGACACCCTTTTAGCTCAGTGGTAAAGTTACCTTCGAGGTTCACTGATCAGCCTGCGAGTGGACAGCCCAGTAAAACCATGAGAGTAACGAGGTACAGGAGTCCAGTGACAAGGCCCAGAAGGCAGAAGGGGAGTAGCAAGCTGATGATAGGGAACACAAAGTAGAGTGGAAGCTCCACTGAGTCCTGTTCAGCATCACAGCAACACACACAAGCTTCCACTGACAGACGAGTGGTGACTGCACATGAGTGCACTAGCCCAGCACCAAACCTGAGTCTCCAGCATGGAGAGCAAGAATTCTATCACAGAACCACCAATGCCCTCAAGTAGCTAAGTAACTTTAAGTGAATAAGATTAC
>NW_004447715.1:0-2056 GCF_000243295.1 Trichechus manatus latirostris
CAGTGGTTATTCATTCAGGGATGTCCGTGTGACTGGAATTGGCCCATTTCTACTCAGTTTGGGGATTTTGGCTGGTACGGTTCTCTTTGTGCTGGAGCTGCTGAGCTGATGGAAATTTCAGCCTGAGCTGCTGGTGGCATTTGCTACCGTGACGTTAGTTGCCTAAAAGTGAGAGCAGCCTGGAAGGCAACTGGGCTGTAAGACAGACCAGTCCTGAGTGTACTGTCAGAGGTCATGATCCAGGCCCTTGAGCTAATTGTGTTTTTCTGCCTCAGTTTGACTTGGATTTCTAGCATTTGTAACTAAAAGAAGGAGCCCTCGTAGCGCAGTGGTTAAAGCACTTGGCTGCTAACCAAAGGGTCAGCAATTCGAACCCACCAGCCACTTCATAGGAGAAAGATGTGGCAGCTTGCTCCCCTAGGTTACAGCCTTGGAAACCCTATAGGGCAGTTCTATTCTGCCCTACAGTGTCTCTATGAGTTGGAATCAACTCAAAGACAGTGGGTTTGGTTTGGTTTCTGGGTAACTGAAAGAATCTGAACTAAAAATTATTTCAGTATAGGGCACTAGAGATCCTAGCGGAGCCCAAACTTGGGTTCAAAGCTTCAAAAACCAAACCAAACCCGTTGCTGTCGAGTCGATTCTGACTCATAGTGATCCTACAGGACAGAGTAGAACTGCCTCATATGATTTCCAAGGAGCACCTGGTAGATTCAAACTGCCAACCTTTTGGTTAGCAGCCGTAGCTGTTAACCTTGACACCACCAGGGTTTCCCGAAGCTTCAAAGTATCTGTGAAAGTGAGCCCTGTTGCCTCCCCAGGCACCTAATTGTAGGAGCTGAGGGGAATGGAGAGAAAAGAGCCCACAGGAAGGATGTTCCAGTCTGTCCCCAGTGCTCAGAAACGTGTGACTCTGCATCTGTTGATGGGGAGAGCAGATCAACATCTGCTTCTGTCCCGAGCCTTGTGAGGCAAGGACACGGCTGGCAGCTTTTGTGAAACTTGGGCCACAGGCTACAGTTTAGACTCTGATGACAAGGCACACAGCTGTAGAGAAGGCCGTTTCCATGCCTGCCTGAAACACAGTGTGGCTCTGGGACAGGAGCACTTAAGGGAGTCTAGAGAAGGTTCCAGAACTTTGAGAAGTAGCACCCTGGGCAGGGAAGCTTGTTCTCATGAAGGCTGAGTTCCTCAGTGGACCCTGAGAGGCGGCACTCAGCCAGGAGACTGGGGGGAAATGGTGGGGGATCCCAGACCCATCCAGACATAACAGGGAGAACTATGGCAGGAAGGGTGGAGGAAAGAGTGATTCAGACACATCTCTCTTTGTTTTTATTGTACTTTAGATGAAGGTTTCCAGAACAAATAGTTTCTCATTAAACAGTTAGTACACATATTGTTTTATGACAATGGTTAACAACCCCACGCCATGTCAATACTGTCCCTTCTCGACCTTGGGTTCCCTATTACCAGCTTTCCTGTCCCCTCCTGCTTTCTAGTCCTTGTCCCTGGGCTGTTGTGCCCCTTTAGTCTCATTTTGTTTTATGGGGCTGTTTAATCTTCGGCTGAAGGGTGAACCTCAGGAGTGACTTCGTTACTGAACTTAAAGGGTGTCTGGGGAGACACATCTCTCTTTTGTATAAACTGGTGTTAGAAGTTTCATACCTCTCTCCTGCCCAGGTTGTGAAAATTGATATACACATAGGATACTGCCATTTTCCCTGGCTAAGCTGGGTCAGTGAGTCCTGAGCATTTACCACCCTAACCCAGGCAGGACAGCTGGACAGGGGTAGGGTTTCTCTCCTCAGTGACGGGCGATAGGGGATCAATGCGGCACGGCCTCTGGGTAGGCTGGATGGAGAAGCTCTCCTAGACCGCTGAGCTGTGAGGTGGAGGAAGTTGTAAGAGGGTAGTCTTATGTCTAGAGATTTCTTCTGAAAACTCTGAGAGGTTGGAAGTTATTTTATGGGCCTTGGCAGGATGGTGGGCAGAGGAAGAAAACAACTCTCGTGACAGAGTGTGCTATGAGTTAGCAAAATGTGGGCATTAATGTTAA
>NW_004447716.1:0-2053 GCF_000243295.1 Trichechus manatus latirostris
TGGGCTGATAGAGAATCCAGGGGCCATGCTTTCCAGGGTACCTCCAGTCTCAGTCAGACCATTAAGTCTGGTCTTCTTACTAGAATTTGAGTTCTTCACCCCACCTTTATCCTGCTCCATTCGGGACTCTCTGTTGTGTTCCCTGTCAGGGTGGCCCACTGGAGCTGGGCACCATCTAGTTCTTCTGGTCTCAGGCTGTTGAAGTCTCTGGTTTATGTGGCCCTTTCTGTCTCTAGGGCTACTACTTTCCTTATGTCTTTGGTGTTCTTCATTCTCCTTTACTCCAGGTGGTTGGGACCAATTGATGCATCTTAGATGGCCACTTGCAAGCTTTTAAGACTCCAGACACCACTCACCAAAGTAGGAGGCAGAACGTTTTCTTAATAAGCTTTGTTATGTCAATTGACCTAGATGTCCCCTGAAAGCATGGTCCCCAGACTCCTACCCCTGCTACTCTTTCCCTCAAAGTGTTTGATTGTATTCAGGAAACTTCTTAGCTTTGGTTTAGTACAGTTGTGCTGACTTCCCCTGTAGTGAGTGCTGTCATTCCCTTCACATAAGATAATTCTTATCTACTATCTAGTTAGTAAATAGCCCTCACCCTCCCTCCCCACCTCCGTAACCATCAAAGAATGTTTTCTTCTGTGTTTAAACATTTTCTTGAGTTCTTCCAATAGTGGTCTTATACAATATTTGTCCTTCTGTGACTGACTAAATTCACTCAGCATAATGATCTCCAGCTTCCTCCATGTTATAAGATGCTTCACGGTTTCATCATTGTTCTTTATCGTTGCGTAGTATTCCATTGGGTGGCTATACCATAATTTGTTTATCCATTCGTCCATTGATGGGCACAGAGGTTGTTTCCATCTTTTTGCTATTGTGAACAGTGCTTCAATGAACATGGGTGTGCATATATCTATTCGTGTGACGGCTCTTATTTCTCTAGGATATATTCCAAGGAGCAGGAGAGCTGGATCGTATGGTACTTCTATTTCTAGCTTTTTAAGGAAGCGCCAAATCAATTTCCAAAGTGGTTGTCCCATTTTACATTCCCACCAACAGTGTGTAAGTGTTCCAGTCTCTCCACAGCCTCTCCAGCATTTATTATTTTGTGTTTTTTGGATTAGTGCTAGCCTTGCTGGGGTGAGATGATATCTCATTGTAGGTTTGATCTGCATTTCTCTAATGGCTAATGATCGTGAGCATTTTTTCGTACTTCTGTTAGCTGCCTGAATATCTTCTTTGACGAAGTGCCTATTCATATCCTTTGCCCATTTTTTAATTGGGTTACTTGTCTTTTTGTTGTTGAGGTTTTGCAGTACCTTGTAGATTTTAGGGATCAGATGCTGATCAGATTTGTTGTAGCCAAAAATTTTTTCCCAGTCTGTAGGTCGTCTTTTTACTCTTTTGGTGAAGTCTTTTGATGAGCATAAGTGTTTGATTTTTAGGAGCTCCCATTTATCTGGTCTCTCTTCTGGTGCTTGGGCATTGTTACCTATGGTTCGTATTGTGTTTATGCCATGTATTAAGGCTCCTAGCGTTGTCCCTATCTTTTCTTCCATGATCTTTATCGTTTTCTATTTTATATTTAAGTCTTTGATCCATTTTGAATTAGTTTTTGTGCATGATGTGAGATATGGGTCTTGTTTCAGTTTTTTGCAGATGGATATCCACTTATGCCAGCACCATTTGTTAAAGAGAATGTCTTTTCCCCAATTAATGGACTTTGGGCTTTGTCAAATATCAGCTTCTCATAGGTGGATGAAATTATGTCTGGAGTCTCAATTCTGTTCCATTGCTCTATGTATCTTTTGTTGTACCAGTACCAGGCTGTCTTGACTACCATAGCAGTATAATAGGTCCTAAAATCAGGTAGTGTGAGGCCTCCCACTTTGTTCTTCTTCTTGAGTAATGCTTTACTTATTCAGGGCCTCTTCCCTTTCCATATGAAGTTGGTCATTTGTTTCTCCATCTCATTAAAAAATGCTGGTGGAATTTGGATTGGGATTGCATTGTATCCGTAGATCGCTTTGGGTAGAACTGACATTTT
>NW_004447717.1:0-1994 GCF_000243295.1 Trichechus manatus latirostris
AGTATTTCTGTTTCTAGCTTTCTAAAGAAGTGCCATATCATTTTCCAAAATGGTTGTACCATTTTGCATTGCCACCATCTGTTGGTAAGGGTACCAAGCTCCCTTCAGCCTCTCCAACATTTGTTATTTCCTGGTTTTTTTGATTCATGCCAGTAATGCTGGGGTGAGATGGTATCTCATTGTGGATTTGATTTACAATTCTCTAATGACTAGTGATAGCGAGCATTTCTTCATGTGTCTGTTAGTCACTTGAATGTCTTCTTTGGTGAAGTGTCTGTTCATTTCCTTTGCCCATTTTTTAATTGGATTATTTCTTTTCGTTGTAGAGCTGTTGGATTTTCCTGTAGATTTTAGAGATGAGAACTTTGCCAGATTTGTCACAGCCAAAATTTTTTTCTCAGTCTTTAGATTCTCTTTAACTCCTTTGATGAAGTCTTTTGATGAGCACAGGTGTTTAATTTTTAGAAGATCCCAGTTATCTAGCTTATCTTTTGGAGTTTGTATGTTGATGGTTATGGTTTGTATTCTGTTAATGCCATGTATTAGGGCCTCTGGTGTTGATCCTATTTTTTCTTCTACGATCTTTATGGTTTTTGGTTTTGATCCATTTTGAATTAGTTTTTGTGTATAGTGTAAGGTATGGGTCCTGTTTCATATTTTTTCAGGTGCACATCCAGTTTTGCCAGCACCATTTGTTGAAAGGACTATCTTTTCCCCATTTGATGGACTTTGGGCCCTTGTTGAAGATCAGGTGATTGTAGGTGGATGGAATTACTACTGGGTTCTCAGTTCTGTTCCATTGGTCAATGTACCTGTCATTGTACCAGTACCAGGCTGTTTCAACTACTGTAGCTGTATAGTAGGTTCGGAGGTCAGGTAGTGTGAGTCCTCCTACTTTATTCTTCTTCAATAGTGCTTTCCTTATTCAGGGCTTCTTCCCTTTCCGTATAAAGTTAATGATTAGTTTTTCCATCTCTTTGAAGAATGTTGTTGGTATTTGGACTGAGATTGCATTGTATTTGTAAATTTCTTTGGGTAGAATTGTCATTTTCACAATGTTGAGTCTACCTATCCATGAGCATGGTATGTTTTTCCTTTTATGTAGACATCTTTTGTTTTCTTGCAGTAGAGTTTTGTAGTTTTCTTTGTATAGGTCATTTACAACCCTAGTTAGATTTATTCCTAAGTGTTTTATTTTTTAATTTTTTTATTGTACATTAGGTGAAGGTTTACAGAACAAACGTTTTCTCATTAAACCGTCAGTACACATATTGTTTTATGACATTGGTTAACAGCCCCACGACATGTCAATATGCTCCCTTCTTCTCTTCTTGGCTTTCGAGAACCTTTTTTTTGGTGAAAATACACATAGCCAAAGATACACCATTTCAAATATTTCTACATGTACAACTCAGTGATGTTGTTTATGTTCTTCCAGTTGTGCTACTATTCGCACTTTAGATGAAGGTTTATAGAACAAAATAGTTTCTCATTAAACAGTAGATATATGGCCCTATCACAATGGTTAAGAACCCGACTACCTGTCAACACTGTCCTTACTCAAACTTGGGTTCCCTATCACCAGCTTTCCTGTCCCCTTCTGCCTTCTAGTCCTTGTCCCTGGAATGCTGTGCCTCATTAGTCCCATTTTGTTTTATAGGGCTGTCCAATGCCCGGCTGAATGGTGAACCTCGGGAGTCACTTCACCACTGAGCTAAAAGGGTGTCTGGGGGTCATACTCTCGGAGTTTCTCCAGTCCCCGTTAGGCCAGTAAATGTGGTCTTTTTTTGTGAGTTAGAATTTTGTTCTACATCCTTCTCCAGCTCTGTCCAGAACCATCTGTTGTGATCCCAGTCAGAGCAGTCAGTGGTGGTAGCTGGGCACCATCTAGCTGTACTGGACGCAGTGTGGTGGAAGCCTTGGTAGCTGTGGACCATTAGTCCTTCGGACTAATCTTTTCCTTGTATCCTGTTCTCTTCATTCTCCCTTGCTCC
>NW_004447718.1:0-2049 GCF_000243295.1 Trichechus manatus latirostris
ACCTTTTGGTTAGCAGCCAAGCTGTTAACCACTGTGCCACCAGGGCTCCCTGAATTGAAGAACATTGTACAAAATACCTGACCAACACTCTTCAAAAGTATTAATGTCATGAAAGACAAGGAAAGATCGAGGAACTATCATGGATTGGAGGCAGCTAAGGGGATAGGAAAACTAAATGCAATGTGGGATCATGGGCTGGCTCCTGTATCAGAAAAAGGACATTTGAGGAAAAAGTGGTGAAATCCAGTTAAAGTCTGTAGGTGAGTCAATAATAACAGTACTGATGTTAATTTCCTGGTCTTGATAACTGTACTATGGTTAAGTAAGATGTTAACATTAGGGGAAGTTGGGTAAATGGTATTATCTAAACAATAACCATCTTTTAAAAAATAAGCTGCACATGCTTTCAGTTGGCAGCCATAAGCTTAGTGTATATCATAGTAATGGTGAGTAGAAGGTACCAACAGCATCTGCTTACAGGCAGTAAAGTCAAGCTGCCTAGATTCAAATCCAGGCTCTACAACTTCTAGCACTGTCTCCTTGAGTAAGTTACTTACCTCTCTAAGCCACAGTAAACTTTGGAGTGGATCTTTGAGGCCTGCCAACAGTCACGTGAGTGAACTTGCAAGAAGATCCTCCCTGAGTTAAATCTTAAAATGACTAATGCTTGCCCCAGCCAACAACTTGATTGTAGTCTCATGAGACATCTTAGGCCAGAACCACCCAGCTAAGCTTTCTCATATCCCTGAGCCACAGTAACTATGAAATAACAAATTTTTGTTACTTTCAGCAGCTAAGCTTTTGAGGAATTTGTTAAGCAGCAGCTATAACTAACACAACTTATCACAGCACCTGGTGTGTTTATCAAAGCTCAATAAATCTGAGTCATGATTAAAAACTAAAAGAACAAAACGTACAATACATAAAGGTACAAAGAACAGGAATAAAAAAATCACTGTATGGTCTCAATGGCAAAATTGAAACGGCAGAAGAAAAAATCAAGTTCATTGCTCCCAGACCTGCCTTACACAAAATATGAAATAGCACTGGATGTTGACTTAAACCCCCAGAAAGAAATGAAGTGTACTGGAAATGGTAAATATGTGGAGTAGTCTAAGATGACTCCCAGGACTCTGTCATGAGGACCAAGGGAAAGGGAATACAGGAGGAAGAGCAAGTTTGGGCACGCTAGAGAGATGCTGCGTTCATTTTGGGCATGATAAATTTGATGTTTGAGGTTCCTATAGGACATCCTGGGGAGATGTTCAAGAGCCAGCTGGAAATAGGGATAGCCAACAAAGCCACAAAAAAACTGAAGAGTGTCAGAAAATCCAAAGAGGCTAAGAAAAGGAAGAGAAATGTAATCTTGCAAAAACCATGGACGATCCCCACAGCATATGTTGCCTGAAGGTGTGTTTGTTACAGTACAGAAATCACAGTCTGGTTAGAAATAGCTTAGAATCTTCAGTCTGAAAAGTCAAACATAAATCTATAAAGCAATGACTGGTTTAGATAGAAAAATAATAGAGAGGTCTTTCCTGCTGAAATCTACATATTTTTCTAATATCAGGACTCGGAGCATTCTGAAAGCAGGCAGTTTTTGTAGATCAAAAAGGAATGTGCTACTCTACACTGGACAGATTTGTCATGAAGATGTTTTATAGGCTAAAAGTGTAAAAAAGTTCAGCAAAGGTTTAGATCAGTTCACTGATGGAAGGTGTAAAATAGCTGAATAAGGAGACTCAAACTCGCTTCCTAAGTTTACAAGGGCAATTTACTGCTGTCTTAAGAGTCGGATGGACAATTGGGCAGACCTAATACCGCACGTATTAGACTTTGTGACTTCCTGAAACTAAAAATCAGCTGCAAGTGCTGAAGACAGATGGAATTTGGCATTCATTCCAAACCACAGCTTCTAAGCAGTTTGTTCCAGTTCAAATCCCTGCTGAGAATTTGCATTTCTACCCCCAGATATACTGAATTAGAATCTACAGTTTAACAAGATCCCCAGGTGATTCTTCTGTATAATAAATTTTGAGAACCACTGCT
>NW_004447719.1:0-2017 GCF_000243295.1 Trichechus manatus latirostris
ATTGCTCTAAGGAGTCAATATAAATACAATTTTAGAATGTGCTTCTCACACAATGATTTTAGTTCATTTTTGAGCCTTCTTTTGAATAATAATAATAGGTCAGGACCAAGTGCCCATGATAAGCATGACTCCCAGCATAGTTTTTGGTGAGAAACTATACAATTAGAACATAGAAAACTGTTTGTTATTTTATTATCTGTGGCAGAATACATACATTCATGCAATGTAAAAATTTTAAATACTAAGGTAAATTAAAGAGAGGGTTCAAGCACAGGTATATTTTATTATACTGGATATTGTTTATGGAGCCCTGATGGCACAGTGGTTAAGAGCTATGGCAAGCTATGGATGCTAACCGAAAGGCTGGCAGTTCGAATCCATCAGCTGCTCCTTGGAAACTCTATGGGGCAGTTCTACTCTGTCCTAAGTATGAGTTGGAATCGACTGGGCGGCAATGGGTTGGTTTTTTGGGAGGATGGCTATTGTTTACAGGCTATTTAGAGGTCTTTTCAATCCATATCTACTCTGTTCTTTAGGAGATCTCATAAAATAATTAATTGCCAAGAATCCTTAAGCTAATACAGAGTCAGATGATGAAAGTTCAACAAAGCCTGACTGCAGGTTCCTTTCCAAAAATTCTACTTAGTTACTTCTAAAGTAAAGAAATCTCTAACATTTTCCTCCCTACGTCTATTGTCAGCACCATCAACACTTAAAAATTTGGAAACTAAATTTATTCAAAAACTATTTATTGAGCATTTCCTATCTGCCAGGCACTGTGATAGGTACTACATATACACTAGGGAATAAAGAGGACATAATATTTGCCTTTATTGACATTACAAACATCTGGCCTGGTGGCGATGAATAGGTGAGGGTGGGGGATTTGATAGACAACAAATATACACACATACATACAGTTGGTTGTCAGTATTTATAGATTCCATATTTGCAAATTCACCTACTTGCTAAAATTTATTTGTAACCCCAAAATCAGTACTCACAGTACTTTTGCAGTCATTTGCGTACATGCGCAGAGCAGTGAGAAGTTTGAATCATCTACCTGCAATGCTCTGCCTTCTTGTTTCAGCTCTCATGCTATAAAAGGTGTCCTCTTCCAGGACTACTTAGTGCCACATTTTCCACATTTCTGTGCTTTTTGTTGGTGATTTTGCTGTTTACATGGCCCCAAGCATAGTTACTCTCTAGTGTCCACAGGCACAAGAAACAATGATGTGTCTTACCGAAAAAATATGTGTCAGACAAATTTCATTCAAATGTGAGTTATAGTGCTATTGGCCATTATTTCAATGTTAATGAATCAACAGCATATATTAAATAAGATATATTTGAACAGAAACACACATAAAATATAAATGCATTTACCAGTTGATGAAAATGTTGTGATTAGAAGCTCACAAGAACCTAACCCTGTATTTCCCTTAGGAGCCATGGTTGAGTATCCCTTAATTTAGTGTTTGCAGTGACTTCATAGGACATTACTATGCATATCAAGAATCAAATACAAACATAAAACATGACAATGCTATGAAGAAATGAACAGGATAAATTAGTCAGGAATTTTAAATTTGAGGTTTATAATTTTATAAGAGGAGCCCTGGTGGTGCAGTGGTTAAAGCACTTGGCTGCTAACCGGTAGGTCTGCCGTTCAATCCCATGAGCTGCTCCTTGGAATAAACATGTGGCAGTCTGCTTCCATAAAGATTACAGCCTGGAAACCCTATGGGGCAATTCTACTCTGTCTTACAGTGTTGCTGTGTGTGAGAATGAACTCAAAACAGCATTTTTTAAAAAAAAAATTTTGTAAGTGTCTAATAAACAAATTGTCTCTATCTAGAGGGTACTTGATATGATTGCATAGGAGAAAAGAAAAAAGTTCTCTGGATCAGAAAACTTGGATTAGACTCCTGGGTTTAAATCTTAATTTGGCACTTACTAAGTTACCTGCTAGTGCAGTGGTTAAGCTGTCAGCTGCTAACCAAGAGGACAGTGGTTC
>NW_004447720.1:0-2028 GCF_000243295.1 Trichechus manatus latirostris
GAATATATGCCGAATAAAACTTACTTTTTCCTTCACTAAACTTTATGATGTTTGTCCTCTACAACGGTCCCTAGGTACGGCCTTAGAAGAGTCCCAAGAAGCGAGAGGAATTGACCGTTGAAGGCATTAGAGATCTGAGGTTATTTGGTAAATAACAGGGTAATTCCTAGGTAAGGCCTTAGAAGAATCCCAAGAAGTGGGAGGAATTGACCGCTGAGGGTGTAAAAGGCTCTAGGTTTCTGTTATTAGGGTGGTGCACTGAATTAGGTTGTGTGAGTGTGTAAGGTGTGTGTGTGTGTCTGGAGAATGGGGAAGGTTCAAGGGATTCTCGACTGCAGCCCCTTAGGATGCATCCTTGCAAATTGGAAATATTTTGGGCCAAGCCTCATGAAAAAGAAGAAAATGATTTTCCTTTGCAACACTGCCTGGCCAAAATATGAATTAGCAGATGGAGACGAATGGCTAAACAATGGGTCCCTATGTTTTAATACCATCCTTCAGTTGGACCTTTTCTGTATTCACGAGGGAAAGTGGGACGAGAAGTATTATGTAGAAGCTTTCATGACTGTATCGGGAAGAGGGACTGTAGGAGAAATGTAAAACTCTAGTCCAGAAGGGAGCTGGCGGATTGCGACCACCAGTCGTCCTCCCTCCTGACCCCAAGGAGGATTTTCTGGCCCCACGCTCCCGGCCCGCCGCCAGCCCGCCCTCGCCCCAGCCTCCCGCCACTCCAGTGCCCACACCACCCCCTCCCTACGCCCTGCCTCCACCCAACAGGGCCACCACGCCGGAGACAGCCCCCACTGTTAAGCCCCCTCAACCTTTGTATCCACCCCTCCCAAGCCCTTCTGCCCCGGCGTCGGGCTCGTTGCCCCATACGCAGTGAGGAATGGCATTTGGGTGCCCCAATTCAGTGACTAGGGAGAACAAAAGTAACACGAGGGTGACCAATTCTCAGGAGAGTCATAGCACAGCCGAGCCCAGGGGCATGCACCCCCTTCGACAAATCCCGGCAGGAGACGCTGGCATCGTCTCAGTCCACCCACCCTTCTCAACAAGTGACCTTTATAACTGGAAAAACCATTGCCCTGGGTATTGGGAAGACCCTAAGAGAGTGCAAGATCTTTTTGCCTCCATCTTCTGCACTCATAACCCTAATTGGACAGATTGTCAGGTGCAGCTAGATGTACTCCCAACCCAGAAGAAAGGCGCATGGTCCTAAAAAGGCTAAGGCCAAAACCGACAGACACCACAAAGTGCAGGCTGTAAATCAGCTGGGGGCAGATACTTTCCCCATGGGGGACCCTGGCTGGGATCAGAATACGGCTGAGGGACAGACCCACCTGGCTTATCATAGGGAGTGCCTTTTAGAAGGTTTGAAGAAAGGGGTGCCTAAACAAAAAAAAAGGCCTTAGCAAATTATATGGGATCAAACAAGAACTAATTGAAGACCCCACTAAGTTTCTGGAAAGAATTTATGATGCTTTTATACAGTTCTCAGACATGGACCCTGAGGGTCCGGAAAACTCTCGCATGGTGAATATGATTTTTATTCGAAGAGTGCCCTGGATATATGGAGAAAACGCCAAAAACTTGAGGGAGGTGTGGAGTTAAGGATCTCACGGCTTGTTGAGCTTGCCTACCAGGTATATTCAAATTGGGACCAGGAACAGGAAAAGAGAAAAATCACTGATCAGAAGAGACAGGCCACATTCCTGGCCATCACCTTGCAGGGAAATGGTCCGTCTCCCAGTGGCCCAAGAAAAGGAGGGTCCTCGAGGAGAGAAGGAGGTGAGAGGCTCCGACTCCCGTTAAGCTGAGACTAGCACGCCTGGTGCAAAGAGAGAGGACATTGGAAGAGAGAGTGCCCTAAATTCCTACCCAGAGGTAAGAAAGGACTTGGGGCTGCCCAGTGTCTCATGATGCCGATGGGGGAAGTCTCAGATTGAGGAGGAATGGAGGCGAGTCCCCCACCTGAGCCTCTGGTTATAATGAAGGTTGGAAGGGAACCTGTACGGTTTCTAGTGG
>NW_004447721.1:0-2007 GCF_000243295.1 Trichechus manatus latirostris
CCCCTACCAGCTAACGCAGCGCGGATCCACCATCTTGGACTCCTATCGGAGACCAGCAAACGGGGGTACGAGAAAGCAGCCTCAAGGAGCGTCCAGTGGGAGACAAAACAGCCAGTAATTTGTGGTGTGCGCTTTCCCACCCCCCACCCCTCTTCGCCCCGGCTCAGGCTCCTCTGCTTCCCGCAACCACAGTCTCTTGACCGGGAAGTGCCGGCTGCTTGGATTCCACACACCCAAGTGGGCGGCTCTCTGGGTGCCATTTGTTGGCTGCTAGTGTTGCTTTTTTTTTTTCCTGCTTCTTTTGATTTCTCACTTGCCTCTCGCCGCCTCCCCCTCCTTTTGCTCGGGTGCCTGGCTCCATGAGCCATCTTTGCATCTTCCTGAGGGGCTGTGGGGCTCCATTCAAGTGTGCAGCTGCTTCCCAGTCTGGGCTGCCGCGCTGGTGGGATCCCAGGGCTTTTGTTCGTTTGTTCCTCTGCTTCCTGTGGCCACGGTCTCTTGACCGGGAGGCGCCGGATGCTTGGATTCCACACACCCAAGCGGGCAGCTCTCTGGGTGCCATTTGTTGGCTGCTAGTGTTGCTTTTTATTTTTTTTGCTTCTTTTGATTTCTCACTTGCCTCTCGCCACCTCCCCCTCCTTTCACTCAAGTGCCTGGCTCCGTGAGCCATCTTTGCTTCTTCCTGAGGGGCTCCAGAGTGCTGGCAATTTGTAACATACACTTTCCCACTCTCCACCCTTCTTCACCCACACTCGGCCTCCTCTGCTTCCCAAGGACACAGTCTCTTGTCCAGAAACACCAGCCCGCACTGGCTGGCTCTCTGAGTGCCATTTGTTGGCTGCTGGTGTTGCTTTTTTTTTTTCTTTTCTGCTTCTTTGGATTTCTTGCTTGCCTCTCGCCGTCTCCCCCTCATTTCGCTCAAGTGCCTGGCTCCGTGCGCCATCTTTGCTTTTTCCTGAGGGGCTGCGGAGCTCCATTCAAGTGTGGAGCTGCTTCCCGGTCTGGGCTACCGTGCTGGTGGGATCCTGGGGCTTTTCTTCGTTTTGAATTGTTTGTCTGTTTTTTTTCCTTTTCTTGAGTTGGGAGCCGTTTCTGGCCAAGCGGGAGCT
This sequence comes from Trichechus manatus latirostris, assembly GCF_000243295.1. Taxonomy (NCBI): domain Eukaryota; kingdom Metazoa; phylum Chordata; class Mammalia; order Sirenia; family Trichechidae; genus Trichechus; species Trichechus manatus. The sequence continues at coordinate 1,110 of NW_004447721.1, forward strand.
GCGTACCAGGGAGACTCCCCTTCGGCTTCCACAGATGTGCAGAGGTGTCTCTGAGGGCATTTCTTTTTACATTGTTTTTTTTTCTTTTTTTTTTTTGTTTTCTTTTCTCTCTTTTTCCCTTTTGTCTTTCTTCATTGCTCAGTTTCTCATCTCTCTGTATCTTCCTTCTCTTTCTGATCCCTGAATACCAGGCGTTGTAAGCCTCTGTGCCTTCTGGTCAGGCTGTGCTGCGACACCTGAGAGCAACTTCCCCAGACCTCATAGCTGCATCGGTGGGATACCTGGGAACTTTGCGGTTCTTTAATCTTTCTTATTTTTATTTGTTCATTCTTTTCTTTTCTTCCTCTTCCCCCTTCTGTTTTTCTCCATTTCATAGTCTCTCATCTCTCCACTCCAACGGCAAGCTCCCCTAGCATTCTTTTTTGTTTGTTTGTATGTTTTTTGGCTCTTGTTCCTCTCTCCTCTCTCCCAGATCCAGCTTAGCTCCACACATAACCATCTCCCTGCTGCATCCTGCCTACCTGAACTGTGTGCTTGACATCACACCACCAAGCAGTGCAGGCACGGCCTACTGGAACCTGCCCAGCACTGATTACCGACCCGCCCTGGTGGCTGTAGTGAGTGCCACAAACAACCCGTCCCAGTGGCTCCTCTTCAGCTAGACCTGCCCTGCTGTACCATATCTGAGTGACTGACCCTGCCAGTTGGAGAAGGAGGCGAAAAGTAATGAGTGCACATACAAGCAAACAACAAAGAGCACGCAGTCCGCCTGCTCAGACATACTCAAATTTTTTCTTTTTTAAAAAAAAGGGACGAAACAAACAAATCTACAATCAATAATCGAGAGAAATAATCTACTGAATGTCCCGAAAACAGCAAACAATATCAAAACATTTAC
>NW_004447722.1:0-1996 GCF_000243295.1 Trichechus manatus latirostris
ATATGCACACCTATGTTCATGGCAGCATTGTTCACAATAGCAAAACGATGGAAACAACCTAGATGCCCATCAACAGATGAATGGATAAACAAACTATGATACATACACAGAATGGAGTGCTATGCGATGAGAAAGAACAACAATGAATCTGTGAACCATCTCACAACATGAATGAACTGGAGGACATTATGCTGAGTGAAATAAGTCAGTCACAAAAGGACAAATATTGTATGAGACCTCTATTATATACACCCATGAAAAGTTCACACACAAAATGTAACAATCTTTATTGGTTACCAGGGATGGGAGCGGTGGGGGGGAAATACTAAATAGGCAATAGATAAGTGGTATCTTGGGTGAAGGGTGAGACAGTACACGATACAGGGGAAACGAGCACAATTTGTACAAGGAAAGGTCATGGAAGCCCCATAGATACATCCAAACTCCCTGAGGGACTGAATTGCTGGGCGGAGGGTTTTGGGGACCATGGTCTCAGGGAACATCTAGCTCAACTGGCATAACACAGTTAATAAAGACAGTGTTCTACATTCCACCTTCGTGAGTAGTTTCTGGTGTCTTAAAAGCCTGTAAGCAGCCATCTAAGATACTCCACTGGTCTTACCCCTTTGGGATCAAGGGAGAATGAAGAGAACAGGATATAAGAAAAAGATTAGTCTGAAGGAGTAAAGGACCACAGCTGCCAAAGCTTCCACCAGACTGAGTCCAGTACAGCTAGATGGTGCCCGGCTACCACCACTGACTGCTCTGACCAGGATCATAACAGAGGGTTCTGCACAGAGCTGGAGAAGGATGTAGAACATAATTCTAACTCACAAGAAAAGACCAGAATTACTGGCCTAAAGGAGACTGGAGAAACCCCGAGAGTTATAGCCCCCAGACACCCTTTTAGCTCATTGGTGAAGTTATCTCCGAAGTTTACCATTCACCCTGGGAGTGGACAGCCCCGTAGAACCAAATGGGACTAATGAGGTACAGTAGTCCAGTGACAAGGGCCAGAAGGCAGAAGGGGGACAAGGAAGCTGGTGATCAGGAACCCAAGGATGAGTAAGGATATTTTTGATGTGTTGTGAAACTGTTAACCATTGTCATAGTGCAACATGTGTAGTAACTGTTAAATGAGAAACTACTTTGTTCTGTAAGCCTTCATCCTGAGTGAGAATAGCAGCAGAATTGGAAGAGCGTAGTCAATGTCACTGAACTGTGTATGTAGAAATTTTTGAAATGGTGTCTCTTTGGCTATGTGCATTTTCACCAACAAAAAAAATGTTGAGAAGTTAGAGGGCTGACATGTTGTGTGGTTGTTAACCAATGTCATAAAACAATATGCGTACTACTGTTTCATGAGAAACTATTTGTTCTGTAACCCTTCACCTGAAGTACGATTAAAAAAAAAAATTTATATACCTTGTTATGTGACCCTAATTGCTCTCCTTATACTGACAGTACACCACTCCTTTCATCCTCTGATTTCCTGTGGCCATTCAGTTAGCTCCCAACCCCCTCGGCCTTCTCATCTCACCTCTGGACAGGAGCTGCCCATTTAGCCTTATGTAGCTACTTCAGCTAAGAAGCAAACTCTTCAGGCATATCATTTTATGTCCCATAGTCCAGTCTAATCTTTGCCTGGGTTGACAGAGAATCTGGGGGCCATGCTTTCTGGGGTTCCTCCAGTCTCAGTCAGACCATTAAGTCTGGTTTTTTACTAGAATTTGAGTTCTGCACCCCACTTTTCTCATGCTCCATCAGGGACTTTCTGCTGTGTTTCCTGTCAGGGCAGTCCTTGGTGGTAGCCAGGCACCATCTAGTTCTTCTGGTCTCAGGCTGATGAGGTCTGTGGTTTATGTGGTCCTTTCTGTCTCTTGGGCTAATACTTTCCTTGTGTCTTTGGTGTTCTTCGTTCTCCTTTACTCCAGGTGGTTGGGACCAACTGATGCATCTTAGATGGCCGCTTGAAAGCTTTTAAGACCCCAGACAC
>NW_004447723.1:0-2015 GCF_000243295.1 Trichechus manatus latirostris
ACTTGCCTCTCGCCACCTCCCCCTCCTTTCACCCGAGTGCCTGGCTCCGTGTGCCACCTTTGCTTCTTCCTGAGGGGCTGCAGAGCACTGGCAATTTGTGATATACGCTTTCCCACTCTCCACCCTTCTTCACCCACACTTGGCCTCCTCTGCTTCCCGCGGACACAGTCTCTTGTCCAGAAACACCAGCCCGCAGTAGCTGGCTCTCTGAGTGCCATTTGTTGGCTGCTGGTGTTGCTTTTTTTTCCCCCCACTTCTTTTGATTTCTTGCTTGCCTCTTGCCACCTCCCCCTCCTTTCGCTCTAGTGCCTGGCTCCGTTCGCCATCTTTGCTTCTTCCTGAGGGGGCTGCGGAGCATCATTCGTGTGTGCAGCTGCTTCCCGGTCTGGGCTACTGTGCTGGTGGGATCCCGGGGCTTTTGTTCATTTGTTCCTCTGTTTCCCACGGCCACAGTCTCTTGACCAGGAAGCGCCAGCTGCTTGGATTCCACACACCCAAGCGGGCGGCTCTCTGGGTGCCATTTGTTGGCTGCTAGAGTTGCTTTTTTTTTTCTGCTTCTTTTGATTTCTCACTTGCCTCTCGCCACCTCTCCCTCGTTTCACTCAAGTGCATGGCTCCATGCGCCATCTTTGCGTCTTCCTGAGGGGCTCCAGAGTGCCGGCAATTTGTGATATACGTTTTCCCACTCTCTACACTTCTTCACCCGCACTCGGCCTCCTCTGCTTCCCGCGGACACAGTTTCTGGTCCAGAAACACCAGACTGTACTAGCTGGCTCTCTGAGTGCCATTTGTTGGCTGCTGGTGTTGCTTTTTTTTTTTTTTCCCTGCTTCTTTGGATTTCTTGCTTGCCTCTCGCCGCCTCCCCCTTCTTTCACTCGAGTGCCTGGCTCCGTGCGCCATCTTTGCTTCTTCCTGAGGAGCTGCGGAGCTCCATTTGAGTGTGGAGCTGCTTCCCAGTCTGAGCTACTGCGATGGTGGGATCCCGGGGTTTTGTTCATTTATTCGTTTTGAATTGTTTCTTTGTTTTCTTTTCCTTTTCTTGAGTTGGGAGCCCTTTCGGGCCAGGCGGAGCTGCGTGGCAAGGAACTCCCCTTCAGCTTCCACAGACGTGCAGAGGGATCGCTGAGGACATTTCTTTTTTGTTGCTTTTAGTTTTTGCTTTTTTCTGTTTTTTGGGGGGACTTTCTTATTCGTTTTTTTTTTTTAATTTGTTTTGTTTTCTTTTCCCTCTTTTTCCCTTTTTGTCTTTCTTCATTGCTCAGTTTCTCATCCCTCTATATCTTCCTTCTCTTTCTGATCCCTGAATACCAGGCGTTGTATACGTCTACGCCTTCTAGCCAGGCTGTACTGCGACACCTGAGAGCGACTTCCCCAGACCTCATAGCTGCATCAGTGGGATCCCTGGGAACTTTGCGGTTCTTTAACCTTTCTGATTTTTATTTATTCATTCTTTTCTTTTCTTCCTCTTCCCCTTTCTGTTTTTGTCCATTTCATAATCTCTCATCTCTCCATTCCAACGGCAAGCTCCCTTAACATTCTTTTTTGTTTGTTTGTATGTTTTTTGGCCCCTGTTCCTCTCTCCTCTCTCCCATATCCATCTTAGCTCCACACATAACAATTTCCCGGCTGCATCCTGCCTACCTGCACCATGCGCGTGACATCACACCACCAACCACCATGGGCATGGCCTACTGGAACCTGCCCTGCACTGATTACCGACCCTGGTGGCTGTAGTAAGTGCCACAAACAACCCATCCCAGTAACTTCTCTTCAGCTAGACCTGCCCTGCTGTACCATATCTCAGTGACTGACCCTACCAGTTGGAGAAGGAAGTGAAAAGTATTGAGTACACAGACGAGCAAACAACAAAGAACACACAGTCCGCCTGCTCAGACATAGTCAAAAATTTTTTTTAAAAAAGGGATGAAACAAACAAATCTACAATCAATAAATGAGAAAAACAACTACGGAATGCCCCGAAAACAGCAGAAAATATCCAAACATTTACAAAAACA
>NW_004447724.1:0-2043 GCF_000243295.1 Trichechus manatus latirostris
TCTCTCTCTCTGTCAGCTCTGGGGAAGATCCTTGTCTCTTTTCAGCTTCTATTCCTAGGTTCCTTGGCAAACATGTGGCGTGTATCTTCCTTGTTTGTCCTTAGTTGCTTGCTTGCTTAATCTGCTCTTTTCTATCTCACAAGAGATTGACTTAAGACGTACCCTACACTAATATTGCCTTGTTAACATTACAAAGAAAACCCAGTCCCAAAGGGGATTATAACCATAGGTATAGGGGTTAGAATTTATAACACTTATGTTTGGGGGACACAATTCAATCCATAACGCCCTCTACAGCACTTTTATTGATAACTTGGAAAAGATAAACAAAAAGACAAAGGACATAGTCCTGCAGCAAGCATATAACTAGAAACCTCCCAGAAGGTCAACACAATTGCCCTTAAGGACAGCCCATATTGCTTCAACTTGTGAGGGAAAAGTACAGTAGATAAAGATGGAGAGCAGTGGGCTTGGCAAGCCATGCCAAGGAGTTTACACATTATCTGTAGTCAGTGAGGAACGATTTAAGGGCTTTAAACAGGGGAGGGAGATGGTCAGAGACTTATCTTAATGGGTCTGTGAAATTCCCTTATATCTGTCCTTCATTAAAAATATTTTCATTTGTTGACTATATTAGCATCTCTTTTTGTTGACATTCATTAAATGTAATATCTACTCTAGAGGGGCTGTTTGTCCTCTTGGTGCTATTATATTAGGAGAGAAATTAAATACTCATTAAGTTTTCACTTTATGTTTTCTTTTCCATTCAAATCCACAGGTTCCAACTCCAATGGGAGCTGCTTTCCTAATGGTACCACAACCCATGATTTGTACCCAGTTGGGTTTAAGGACCAGCAATCCTTCTGCTCCATCCCTAGGACATCAGGTATGTTTGATCTGTTGTTGCTTACGGCGTTGGTAGATATATGGGCAGTCACTGGAGCCAGGACCAGTGTTAGAACTGAATTTTACAACATAAACATCTTTTGTGCAAGATTGGGCTCTTGTAGAAGAAAAACAAATTCTAACGTTTTCAGCATCAGAAAAAGACACAACTGTGTAGACTTAGTCCTCTACAAACTTGTGTTGTTTAACCTCAAGTGGGTTCTTATATCTATTCAGCAGTCTTTCTATTCATTCATTCATTTATTCAACAAATACAACTCTGATCAGTGCTAGAGAGGCAGGTAACTCAGCCTGGAGGTTTCAGGGATGACTTCCCATGGAAGTGACACCTAAGTTGAATGGTAATATTTAAAAGTAGATAGCTAAAGGAGCAGGGGAAGGATATTACAGACGGAAGGATCAACAAGCAACATGTGGAAGTCCCAGAGGTAAGAGAGAGCATGATACATTTAGGGAAGTAAAGATAATTCATGATGACTAGGACACATGGTTTGAGACTTGAGAGATAAGCCAAGGCCAGATCTAGAAAACCTGTATGTGCTATTTAAGGAGTTTGGGATTTTTTCTGAAGGACTTAGGGAACTAGTGAAGGGTTTTAAGTAGGAAAATGACATGATCATATTGAAAGTTTTGAAAGATCACTCTGTTCGCAGGAATGCCAGCTGGGGAATATTACAAGAGTCCATATAGGTGATGAGTGCCAGAACTAAAATAATGGTCATTTTAATGTAAAAGAGGGGACAGATTGGAGTTAGGAGTTAGGCAGTAAAACTGATAAAATCAATACGGATACAGAGGAAGGAGTCAAGGATAACTCGGAGGTTTCTAGCTGGGATCAGTTTGAGGGACCTGTGAAATACTTCTTGCAGAGATACGTAGTAGGGAGTGGCTCTGTGGGCCTAGAGCTCAGAAGTGAGATCTGGGCCTAGAAATATGGTTTGAGTCATGATATTTCCACTACCCATCTGTCAGTTTGTCATACTGTGGTGGCTTGTATGTTGCTGTGATGCTAGAAGCTATGCCACCAGTATTTCAAATCCAGCAGGGTCACCCATTGCAGTGCGATGGATCGCTTTGTTATGGCCTTTCTCACCATGGTCTTGTAACTCCCACCCCAGTGACTGGGTGGAACTATGC
>NW_004447725.1:0-2022 GCF_000243295.1 Trichechus manatus latirostris
TAGAAGATTTCAGCAAAGTTTCAGGATACAAGATAAACATACAAAAATCAATTGGATTCCTTTACGCCAACAAAGAGAACTTTGAAGAGGAAATCACCAAATCAATACCATTTACAGTAGCCCCCAAGAAGATAAAATACTTAGGAATAAATCTAACCAGAGATGTAAAAGATCTGTACAATGAAAACTACTACACACTACTGTAAGAAAACAAAAGAAACCTGCATAAGTGGAAAAATATACCTTCCTCATGGATAGGTAGACTCAACATAGTGAAAATGTCAATCCTACCCAAAGCAATGGACAGGTACAAAGCAATCCCGATCCAAATTCCACTGGCATTTTTTAATGAGATGGAGAAAGAAATCACCAACTTCATATGGAAAGGAAAGAGGCCCCAAATAAATAAAGCATTACTGAAGAAGAAGAACAAAGTGGGAGGCCTCAGACTACCTGATTTTAGAACCTATTATACCGCCACGGTAGTCAAAGCAGCCTGGTATTGGTAAAACAACAGATACATAGACCAATGGAACAGAATTGAGAATCCAGACATAAATTCATCCACCTGTGAGCAGCTTATAAATGCCAAAGGCCCAAAACCTGTTAATTGGAGAAAAGACACTCTCTTAAACAAATAGTGCTGGTGTAACTGGATATCTATCTGCAAAAAACTGAAATAAGACCCATACCTCACACCATGCACAAAAACTAACTCAAAATGGATCAAAGACTTAAATATAAAATCAAAAACAATAAAGATCATGGAAGAAAAAATAGGGACAATGCTAGGAGCCTTAATACATGGCATAAACAAATACAAACCACAAGTAACAATGCACAAGCACCAGAAGAGAGACTAGATAAATGGGAGCTCCTAAAAATCAAACACTTATGCTCATCAAAAGACTTCACCAAAAGAGTCAAAAGACAACCTACCGACTGGTAAACAATTTTTGGCTACAACACATCCGATCAGTGTCTAATCTCTAAAATCTACAAGATACTGCAAAACCTCAACAACAAAAAGACAAATAACCCAAGTAAAAAATGGGCAAAGGATATGAACAGGCACTTTGCCAAAGAAGATATTCAGATGGCTAACAGACATATGAAGAAATGCTCACCATCATTAGCCATTGGAGAAATGCAGATCAAAACTACAATGAGACATCATCTCACCCCAACAAGACTAGCACTAATAAAAAAAAAACACAAAATAAATGCTGGAGAGGTTGTGGAGACACTGGAACACTTATACAATGTTGGTGGGAATGTAAAATGGTATACCACTTTGGAAATCAGTTTGGTGTTTCCTTAAAGAGCTAGAAATAGAAGTACCATACGATCCAGCTATCCCGCTCCTTAGAATATATCCTAGAGAAATATGAGCCGTCACATGAATAGATATATGCACACCCATGTTCATTGCAGCACTGTTCACAATAGCAAAAAGATGGAAACAACCTAGGTGCCCATCAACAGGTGAATGGATAATCAAATTATGGTATATCCACACAATAGAATACTACGCAACGATAAAGAACAACGATGAAGCCGTGAAACATCTTATAACATGGAGGAAGCTGGAACTCATTATACTGAGTGAATTTAGTCAGTCACAGAAGGACAAATATTGTATAAGACCACTATTATAAGAACTCAAGTAAAGGTTTAAAAACAGAATAAAACATTCTTTGATGGTTATGAGGGTGGGGAGGGAGGGTGAGGGTTATTTACTAACCAGATAGTAGATAAGAATTTTCTTAGGTGAAGGGAAGGACAACACACACTACAGGGGAAGTCAGCACAACTGGACTAAACCAAAGCTTAGACATTTCCTGAATACAATCAAACACTTTGAGAGACAGAGTAGCAGGGGTAGGGATCTGGGGACCATGCTTTCAGGGGACATCTAGGTCAACTGGCATAACAAAGCTTATTAAGAAAGTGTTCTGCATCCTACTATGGTGTGTGGCGTCTGGGGTCTTAAAAGCTAGCAAGCAGCCATCTAAGATGCAT
>NW_004447726.1:0-1981 GCF_000243295.1 Trichechus manatus latirostris
GTCGATTTTGTTGATTCTTTCAAAGAACCAACTTTTGGTTTTGTTGATTCTTTCTATTGTTTTTCTATTCTCTAATTCATTTATTTCTGCTCTGATCTTTATTATTTCCTTTCTTCTGTTGGCTGTGGGCTTTTTTTGCTGTTCTCTTTTTATTTGTTTGAGTTGTGTAGTTAACGTTTTGATTTAGTCCCTTTCTTCATCTTTGATGTGTGCATCTATTGCTATAAATTGTCCTCTGAGGACTGCCTTTGCTGTGTCCCAAAGGTTTTGGTACTATGTGTTTTCATTCTCATTTGATTCTAGGAATGTTTTGATTCCATCTCTGATTTCTTCTATTACCCAGTGATGTGTAAGCAGGGTGTTATTCACTTTCCACGTATGATTTTTTATCCTTGCTCTTTCTGTTGTTAATTTCTACCTTGATGGTATTGTGGTCAAAGAAGACACTTCGTATTATCTCAACGTTTGGATCTTGATGAGGATTGCTCTGTGGCCTAAGATGTAGTCTATTCTGGAGAATGTTTCATGTGCATTGGAAAAGAATGTGTACTTTTCAGCTGTTGGATGAAGAGTCCTATATATGTCTATGAGGTCAAGTTGGCTGACTGTGCCCTTTAGGTTTTCTGTATCTTCACTGAGTTTCTTTTTAGTTGTTGTGTACTTTACTGAGAATGGTTTGTTGAAGTCTCCTACTATAATTGCGGAACTGTCAATTTCTCTTTTCAGTGTTGTTATAATTTGTTTTATTTATTTTGGAGCACTGTCATTGGGTATGTAGATGTTTATTGTGGTTGTGTCTTCATAATGGATCATCCCCTTTATCATTATATAGTGTACTTCTTTGTCTTTTATGGTGGAATTTGTTTTAAAGTCTATTTTGTCTGAGATTAGTATTGCCACTCCTGCTCCTTTTTGGTAGTTGTTAGCTTGATATATTTTTTTCCAACTTTTTATTTTTAATAAATTCATGTCTTTGTTTCTAAGGTGTGTCTCTTGTAGACAGCGTATTGATGGATCCTGCTTTTTTATCCTTTCCTTCACTCTCCGTCTCTTTATGGGTGCATTGAGTCCATTTTCGTTCAATGTAATTATTGATAGATGTGAGTTTATTGCTGTCATTTTGTAGTGTTTTTTTGTGCTGCTGACTTTTTCTTTGTTCCTGTTACTTTCCTGTGCTGAATTACTTTTGTTTGTGGATTTTTTTTCCATTTCTTTTATTTTTGTAGGTTTTGTTTTTACTGAGACTTTAGGTTTTTCCTCTTTATTTTTTTGAGTATGTTTGTTAACTTTGTGGTTACCAAGAAATTTACCCTGATCTTTCTAAGTTTGAAGTAGTCTATTATCATTTGGTATCGCCTTGCCTTCCTCTCCATTAGAAGGTACTGTACCTACACCGTTTATTCCTTCTTTTATTGTTCTAATGTTGTTGTCATTTACAGATTAACTTCTCTGATTCCGTATTGTATTTCTTTTGGTTTTGGATAGTCCTTGAGAGTTCATTTCCTAGATTGGTATCTGGTTGGTACGATCCTCCATCCTAGATTCAGCCTGTGAGCTGAAGTAGTTTGTTGTCAGACCAAAGGACTCCCTTTAATAATTTTTGTAAGTTTGGTTAGGTTTTTACATAGTCCCTTAATTTTTGTTTATATGGAAATGTCCTAATTTTGCCATCATAACTTGAACAAGAGTTTTGCAGAATATATTATTCTTAGCTGGCAATTTTTTTCTTTCAAGGTTTTATATATGTCATCCCATACCTTCTTGCCTGCATGGTTCTGCCGAATAATCTGAGCTTAGTCTTATTGTTTCTCCTCTGTATGTGACTTCCTTTTTTCATGAGGTGCTCTCAGTATTCTTTGTTTGTCTTTGGTTTTAGCGAGTGTGATTATGATATGCCTTGGTGATTTTCTTTTGGGGTCTATCCTATATGGGGTTCGTTGAGCTTCTTGGATGGTCAGCTTTTCATCTTTCATGATATTGG
>NW_004447727.1:0-1912 GCF_000243295.1 Trichechus manatus latirostris
CACACCAATTCTCCACCATCTGTTCCAGAAAATATAAGGACAGGAAACATTTCCTAACTTATACTATGAGGCCAGCATTACCCTAATGACAAAAGGAGATAGACATTACAAGAGAGGAAAGCTATAGACCAATATCTCTCAAGAACTCAAAAATCCTCAACAAAATACTAGCCTACCAAAACCAACAGTGTATGGAAAGAATTATACACCAGGACAAATTGGGATTTACTCCAAGTATGCAAGGCTGGGTTCAACATTTGGATGATTTTCTCCACCACAACAACAGAAAATTTATATAATGGTGTGATTGATGCTAAAAAAAAACATTTCACATAATCCAACACACCTTCATGATAAAACCTTCCAGCAATCTAGGAATAGAGAGGAAATTCCTCAGTTTAACAAAGACTATCTACAAAAGTCCTACAGCTAACATCATAATTAATGGTAAGCAACTGGATGCCTTCTCCCTAAGACTGGCTAGAGGGCAAGGATGTCCTCTGTCACTCCTCCTATTCAACATTGTACTGGAAGTCCTAGCTCGTGCAATAAGAGAAATAAAGGAAATAAAATGTATATAGATTAGTAAAAAAAAATTGAGCTTCAACAATAAGAATAACAATTGGTCTTGAATGTTACCACAATGTAAGGTAGATGTCAGCTTGGATCTCCCTGTCCTTGGACACCTGGATAAGATTGATTCAAACCAACTTTATATACCCTATGAATGTCAAGGCCTTCGCTCTTACCCCATCCCCTAGCCAGAGATTTCTGGGCATTTCTTAAATATTTTTGCCTGCTTCCAAGTTTCTGCTTCTATTCCATTATTTTGGGTCATGGATTATCTCTTCATTCCATATACAGCGAAACCTGTGAGTGCCGGAACTCGACAGGACTGCCTTGTTTTTCCAGGTCTTGCAAGTTTTCCACCTTTGACAGTGTGCATTCTTACTACCTTTCTGTAGCTCATTTTGGTGGAAAATGTTTGAGTTTTCCTTCTCTGACAGGCTTCTTCCTTACACAGGTTCTAGCTTTCGCAGTTCTTACAGTAAAAACTCAAATGTAACTCTCATCTCATTCCTCAGTTCACCAGAAAATCCATTTAATAAGTTTTTTGCATGTGTGGTAGGCAATACAGAATATCTGTGGGAATTAGTGAAAGCTTTAATTACAAAAAGCAAAAACAATTTCCAACTGAATACTAAATATCCCTGGTTCTAAGTCTTCGGGTCCTTCACTCTACCTCCTAGGCTTTTTCACCTCAAAATCCAGACAATCTTCTAGTTTTAGAAATCCAACCTGCCTTTAAGATACCAGGCAAATAGGCCTACTCCTAAATTTAGCTCTAAGTCTATTTTCCATACCTAATGTAATCCAGCAAGGATCTTATTCTCAGCAAATCAAAGAAGCTTTTAATAAAATTGGGGTCATCCTCCATTGAAGACGATCAAGGCTATAAAGAGTAAAAATCTTCCTACTTAAAGTAATACTTCCGAGAGACTATATCCCTAATTTAAGATAAAGACTAGGTTGAAGATAAGAACAAAATTTAGGATTAGGCATAGAAAGTTTAAGGCTAGGTTTAGTTTCTTAAGAAGAAACTATGCGGCCAATGTTTAAAGCACTTGTGTTCTATCTCAAAGAAGTCTGGATTTGGTTGATGAACAATAAACATCAGTTTCCTCATCGGTGAAAAAAATTATTTGTTTATTCTACTAATGTGTATTGAGCTTCTACTATGTCTCACACAATGTTCCAAGCATGTGAGATACAGCAGAAAACAAGAGATATAGATTATATCGCTTACCCTAATAGAGCTCAGAGATTTATAGGATAATAGCTGTACTTACTTTATGGGGTTCTTACGAAGGTTAAACTATAAAATGCATGAAACACCCTTAGAACATTGCCT
>NW_004447728.1:0-2032 GCF_000243295.1 Trichechus manatus latirostris
ATCATCTGGTTTGCGCTGTGTTCTGGCTCAATACTTATTACATCAGAACTTTCTGTCATCGAAGGGGAAGCAATCTGTGTGGTGCAATATGTGCTAACTCTGAACATGGACTTGCCTTCCCTGTTTACCAGGGTTTGACGTACACCTCTATCCATGTACTTATGGAATGATGGATTTGTCCTTGCGGTATCCCATTGCTTCTGTTGATAAAATAAAAAAATGTATTTACAGCAAAATAAGTTAGAAGCAGCTGGCTTCAGAATGGTAGATAACTTATTTCAGCATTATTTACAACACCATCTGTATAAAAACCACTTCCAAGTTAGGGGTACTGTCATATGGCTGTGGTATAATGCTCTGGACAAGCAACCAATATATGGCACAGTCTCTCCCATAGTAGAATATTTCTGAGGAGCAAAGGGTAAAAGTGATTGAGAGTCCCCTTAATATCATTTTTAACGACTGATTTACATACATTTTACCACCTTTCTTTATAACATTAGTGTCTACTGCTTTAAAGGAGGTCTTAACTTCCAAAGAATAAATATTTCCATAGGGAACATATCAATGATACCCTTGAAATGGAAGACGAGATGACTTCTTGGCCAGTTTGGGCTCTTTAAACCACTCAACCACAGGTAAAGTAGAGGATTATTTGGCTTGGCTAATTGATTCTGGTAAATGAGAGGAAATGCCATTGCTACTCAAAAATGGTTGATGAAAGAAATGTCTGGATGGCAAACAAATTCCCTGGTGTATCTCCTAGTATTTGCTGTCACATTAAAGCAGTCACATATTGGCAGGAACATTCCTGATCAGTTAGGTATGAAGTTTTGGGTTATTCTACCAGGTAATGAACCATCGCCAACCAAGGTGCTGGCTAAGACCCAAGGGACGTGGAATTGGTCAAAGAAGAAGGAGGTTATGAATACCAACAATCTCTTATTGAGGAGTTTGCAGAAATAAATACTGTCATAGCTTTGCATATGTCCCCTAATTTGTTTGTATATATTTATCTCCCTCTCATTTTCCTGTATTATCTAATAAAAGCTGTGCAGGGACAAACAAGCTTATAATTTGGAATTTTTAATTACAAAATAGCAAAGAGAGATTGTGATTGAGGTAGAAAATGAATGAACATCAAATATACATGATTGCAGTGGTTATGTGATTTTTTATCTCCTGTATTTGGAGAGTGAGTTAGCATATCTTTGCTTGTATTCAGGAGTGTTGCTGTGAGTTAGGTTGAAGCATAATCTTTTAGAGTTCTTGTGGTTTAGAAATATAAATATGGGTAGAAGTGTTTGTATGGATGCTAAGTAGACTGTAGGAAAGAAGGTGAGTTGTCCATTGTCAACCAAGCATCACCACCACCCTTCGACTGACTTTTCTACATTTCAGTCAAAAATCTTGTTAGGAAGTGAATATTTTTATGTTTCTGCATGGTTCGGTCTTTCCTGGAAAATTTTACTGAGATTTTAGTTAAAATGTAAATATTCAATCTTGAAAAATATACTGAGTAGGCAATAAGAGTTTACTACCCTGGAGATGTGTGTTTACACTTCAAAGGAAAATGAAATCTGAGACCATGGAGACATCCTGGGTCTTGTGAACCTAAAGATGTTCGTCTTGTCTTCCCCATGGGGACGTTTATTTATATTCCAAAGGACGAGAACCTGAGATTCTCCCCTTTTTCTTCCAGAGGGTAATTTGTTTATACTAGAGAGCAGAAGTTTTTCCCCCCATTGTCAGAAGGATATAACTTCCTGATTTACACCACCCAAACCACATGGACTGAGTAACGGGGAAGGCTGACTCTTAAAAGGCAGTTGAAAAAACCTATTTCCACTATAATCACATTGTCACGAGATTATACTCCCATTGTTTTTCTGGTGCAGACAGGTTGACTTAGCTAATAATTGATAAAAGGAGGGAGCATAACAATTATAAATTGCTAGACGACGTGCTGTGTCCTTTATATACTGCATCACATTTAACCGCAACGGTAACTTCACTAATTACATGTCTTAAT
>NW_004447729.1:0-2031 GCF_000243295.1 Trichechus manatus latirostris
CAAGCATTCTTTGATAATTTTACAGTTTAGTAGGGAAGATGATATGTAGAGAAGAAAAAAGTGAGCCAACATTTATTTTGCACTGACTGTCAGGCATTATGTTGATGCTTAACCCCATTTGGAGCCCTGGTGGTGCAGTGGTTAAGAGTTTGGCTGCTAACTAAAAGATCGGCAGTTCAAATCCACCAGCAGCTCCTTGGAAACCCAATCGGGTAGTTCTACTCTGTCCTAGGGTCACTGTGAGTCAAAATCAACTCGACAGCAACGGGTATTTGGGTTTTGGTTTTACCCCATTTAATCCTCAAAATCTCCCTTTAAGGTAGGAATCATTAGCATGTTTTACTCTGAGGAAGCTGATGCTCAGAAAAGTTGTTTTCCAAAGGCTACACTGATGATATGTACACAATCAATCATGATACTGTATAGAAAGTTCCACAGTAAAAGATTAATACAGTTTTATAAGAATTAAAAAGAAGCAAAGATAACTCCTTGTTGGGTTAGGAAAGAGAGCCAACGTATGAATTTGAAGAACGGCTAGAACTTAGCATGCCAAGATGTGAGAAATTGCATTACAGTTTTAGGGAATAATATATATGTGCAAGCCCATGTGCTCTGAATATTTTATTTCTAGCTGCTTGAAGTCAGCAGCTTATGACCTTATTCCCTGTCTGAGGTTTCAAGTGTTAGCATACAACCTGTGATTGAATACGATGCTTTGAGAGGGAACTTTGCTTAACCTTGTAGAAGATACCTCAGTGTGAATTATCATGGGCTGCTGGGAGAATGCAAGCAGGGCCCTAAGAAGGACCTTAAGGGGATGTATCCCAAAGTCATGAGCACTTCATGGGGACAGACACATTCCAAGAATGGATTCACTGTGCTGCAGCCATTCAGTGGCCTGTGGATGCAGTGGGCCACTGTTCTCTGTCTCAAACACACACACATAACTTGCGTGTTCAGTGACTTCTGTTATTGGAAAACTCCAATCTTCCCTCATTCTGGGGCTCTTGAACTTGCTCAGAGCACTCAGGGGAAAGGGATTAGAAAACATGAAGGAGTCAGGCAAGAGAATTAGGGAAAAAAAGTATTATTCATCCAGTTTACTTGCCACCAAACTTGGCTCCAAATGGTGTGTGTCTGCTCTTTTTAGAAATCAAATAAAAGGATGAAGATTTGCCACCACTAAGGATGTTCCAGGAGAAAAGTTCCCCCAATTTTTTTTTTTAATTGTGATAAAATATATGTAACAAATATTTGCCATTTTAACCACTTTTAAGTGTGCAATTCAGTGACATTAATTACATTCACCATCACCACTCTCTATTTTCAAAAGTTTTTCATCACCCCAAATACACGCTCAGTGCCTCTTAAGCAATAACTCTTCATCCCTCTTCCCCCCAGGCCCTGGTAAACATTAATAAACTTTTGTCTCTGTGCATTTGCCTATTCTAGATATAGATCCTTAGGTGGCGCAAACAGTTTGGGCTCAGCTGCTAACCTAAAAGATTGGTAGTTCAAACCCCCCCAACAGTACTGGGGATCTGCTTCTGTTAAGATTACAGACAAGAAAGCCCTGTCGAGCAGTTCTACTCTGTAACACATGGGGTTGCCATGAGTCAAAATTGATTCAACGGCAATTAACAACACCAACAGTTGTAGATATTTTATATAAGTGGACTCACACAATATTAGTCCTTTTGTGTCTGACTTATTTCACCCAGTATAATGTTTTCAAGATTCATCCATGCCATAGCATGTGTCAGAACGTCATGTCTCTTTATGGCTGAATAATGTTCCGTTGTATGTATGTGTGTGTGTGTGTGTGTGTGTGTATCAATTTGCAATATTGAAGGATTCTATGGCAAAAGATTGAATGATGCAGGAAGCATCAAAAGAAGATGGAAGGAACACACAGAGTCACTGTACCAAAAGGAATTGGTTGATGTTCAACCATTTCAGGAAGTAGCATATGATCAAGAACCATTGGTACTGAAGGAAGAAGTCCAAGATGCACTGAATGCATTAGCAAAA
>NW_004447730.1:0-2031 GCF_000243295.1 Trichechus manatus latirostris
AGAGAAACTTACCAAAATCAAACAGAGTGAAGAGAGAAAACAAAGCAAACTCAAGTATAATTGGAATCTCTAGAGGAGAGGAGATAGAAGGAGAATCAGAAAAATGATTTGAAGAAATAAATGGCTAAAAATGTTTCCAAATTTGATGAAAACAATATACCTACAGATCTAATAATCTCAGTGAACCTCAAGCATTAAAAAAATGAAGACAACCCCAAAACACATCATACTCAAATTGCTTAAAACAAGTAATAAAGAGAGAATCTTAAAAGCAGCCACAGAGAAAAGACACATTACATACAGAGGAGCAAAGATAAGTATGGCAGCAGATTGTCATCAGAAACAATGCAAGGCAGTAGACAGTGGGGTAACATCTGTAAAGTATTGAAAGGGTTGCTTATTTCAATATATTCTGAAAATAAAAACAAAATAGAAGAAAATTAGGAGTATAAAATGGAAAAAAAAAGCACCACCAAAACACTTTTGCTGTAAGAAGTTTTAAAGGATATCCTTCACACAGAATGCAAATGACACTGGATTGCAATCTGCATCTACGTAAAGACACGTAAGAGTATTGGAAATTGTAACTATTAGGTAAATGTAAAGAATTATTCTCATTACTTAAATCACTACATTGAAAGGTTAAAAAAAAAAAATCTGCTCCTCTCAATAGAGGCAGAAAAAGCTTTTGACAAAATCCAACATCGATTCCTGATTTAAAAAATCTCAACAAATAGGAATAAAAGGTAACTTCCTGAACCTAATAAAGGACATCTATAAAAAACTTCCAGGTAACATCATACTTATTGGTGAAAGACTGAATGTTTTTCTCATAAATTAAGAGGAAGTCAGGGATGTCAGTTCTTAACAATTCTATTTGCATTGTATTGTAGATTCTAGCCATTGTTATAAGCCTAGAAAAAGAAATAAAAAGCATCCAATTATTAAAAGAGATGAAAGTAAAAGTATCTTTCTTCACAGACGGCATGATCAATCATCTATATAGAAAATCCTTTGGAATCTATAGAAAAAGCTACTAGCAATAAAAATGAGTTTAATAAGGTAGCAGGATATAAGATCAATATACAAAATCAATTTTATTCCTTTATAGTAGTGATAAATAATCAGAAAATGAAGTGAAAAATACCATTTATAATAATATAAAAATCATGAAATTCTTAGGGAAAAATATGACAAAATATGGGCAAGACCTGTACACCGAAAATTACAAAACATTGTTGAGAGAAATTAAAGACTTAAAGAAATGCATTGGAACACTAACTATCATTAAAACACCAATTCTCACAAATTGATCTATTTATTCAAAATAATTCCAATGAAAATCCCAGGAGCTTTTTTGGTGGAAATTAACAAGCTGATTCTAAAATTTATATGGATGTGTAGAGGACCTAGAAGAGCCAAAACAACTTTGAAAAAGAGGAACAAAGTTGGAGGACTTATACTACCTGCCTTCAAGACTCATTAAGTTAAAAGAATCAAGTCAGTATACTATTAGCTTCAGGATAGACAAATTAATCAGTAGCACAAAGTAGAGAATTCAGGAAATGACCCATACGTATACGCCCAATTGATTTTCCACGAAGGTGCAAAGGCCAAAAATTTAGCCAACAAAGGGCGTCATTTTCTACACTTGATACTGGAATGATTAGATAGCCATACGCAAACAAATGAACTTTGATCAATACCTCATACTCAGAAGTAACACAAACTGAACCATAGACCCAAATGAGAAAAATATAAAACTAAAAAATGCCCTATGAATTTTTGGAAGTTTTACGATTTTATGGAAACCCTGGTGGCATAGTGGTTAAGTGCTACGGCTGCTAACGAAAAGGTTGGCAGTTCGAATCTACCAGGCGCTCCTTGGAAACTCCATGGGGCAGTTCTACTCTGTCCTGCAGGGTCGCTATGAGTCGGAATCCACTCGACGGCAACGGGTTTATAATGTTATGGTCCTTCTCACTCAACAATTTCTCTGAGTGACTTTGCAGTCATAATAAACAGCTTGAA
>NW_004447731.1:0-2016 GCF_000243295.1 Trichechus manatus latirostris
GTTCTCAGATCGAAGGACTCCCTTTAATAAGTCTTGTAAGTTTGGTTTGGTTTTTACATATTCCCTTAATTTCTGTTTATCTGGAAATCACCTAATTTCACCATCATATTTGAATGAGGGTTTTGCAGGATATATTATTCCTGACTGGCAATTTTTTTCTTTCAAGGTTTTATATACGTCTTCCCATTGCCTTCTTGCCTGCATGGTTTCTGCGAATAATATGAGCTTAGTGTAATTGTTTCTCCTGTGTATGTGACTTCTTGTTTTTCACGAGCTGCTCTCAGGATTCTTTGTTTGTCTTTGGTTTTGACGAGTATGATTATGGTATGCCTTGGTGATTTTCTTTTGGGGTCTATCCTATATGGGGTTTGTAGAGCTTCTTGCATGGTCTGCTTTCCATCTTTCCTGATATTGGGGAAGTTTTCTGTCAGCAGTTCTTCAATGATCCTCTCTGTGTTTTCTGTTTTCTCCCCCTGTTCTGGAACTCTGATCACTAGAAGATTTTTGCTTTTGATTGTATCCCACATAATTCTCAGGGCTTCTTAATTTTCTTTGTTCTCTTTTCTGAGTTTTCCTCAAACAGAGTTATATCCAAGTGTTTGTCCTCAATTTCACAGATCCTATCTTCCATTGTTTTAAACCTGCTCCTCAGCCCTTCTATGATACTGTCCATTTCTGAAAACTTGTTTATCTTTTGGATTTCTAATTGTTATTTTTGTATGATTTCTAGTTGTGAATTTATTTTATCATTTTTTCCTGTATTATTTTCTTGAATTCTTCCATTTTGTTGTCTGTATTTTCTATGAATTTGTCTGCCTTATCCATGAATTTGTTTATTTTTTTCCTCACTTTTGTCTGCTTTTTGCTTCAACTCTTTGATAATTCTGAATATTAGAGATTTGAATTCCCTATCAGTTAGTTCTAGTGTCTTTTCTTCTATTGGAATGTCATCTGGTGTTTTATTTTGGATGGCTACAGGAACCATCCTGTCCTGATTTTGTATATGTTTTGATATTTTCTGCTGTCCTTTGGGCATTCAGTAGTTATTTTCCTGGTTTATTGATTATAGATTTGTTTGTTTCATCCTATTTTTGCTTTTATTTGGTTGTCTCTGAGCAGGCGGGCTGTGCGTTCTTTGTTGTTTGCTTGTCTGTGGGCATGATACTTTTAACCTCCTTCTCCAATGGTCAGGGTCAGTCACTCAGGTATGGTACAGCAGGGCAGGTCCAGTTGAAGAGGAGTTGCTGGGATGGGTTGTTTGTGGCATGTATTAGGGCCAAAAGTGTGGTCCGGGAATCAGTGCAAGGCATGTTCCAGTACGCTGTGCCTGTTCTGCTTGGGAGTGTGATGTTCATCACACAGTGAAGAAAGGCAGGAAGGAGGGGGGAGATTGTGATGTGTGGAGCTAAGATGGGTATGGGAAAGATGAGAGAAGAGAGAGGAACAAGAGCCAAAAACATACAGACAAACAAAAAAGAGTGCTAAGAAAGCTTGATACTGGAGTGGAGAGATGGGAGACTGAGAAATGGGCAAAAACAAAAATGAGAAAGAAAAAGAAAAGGGGTAAAATAAAAAAAGAATAAATCAAGAAACTAGAAATGAAGAAAGACAAAAAGGGAATAAGAGAGAGAAGAACAAAGAAGGACACTATATAATGATTAAGACGATGATCCATCATGAAGATATAACCATAATAAACATCTACACACCCAATGACAGGGCTACAAAATACATAAAACAAACTCTAACAGTACTGAAAAGAGAAACTGACAGTTCCACAATAATAGTAGGAGACTTCAACACACCACTCTTGATAAAGGACAGAACATCTATAAAGAAACTCAACAAAGATACAGAAGACCTAAACGGCAAAATCAGCCAACTTGACCTCATAGACATATATAGAACACTCCATCCAACAGCTGCAAAGGACACATTCTTTTCCAATGCACATGGAACGTTCTCCAGAATAGACCACATCTTAGGCCACAGAGCAATCCTCAAGAAGATTCAAAA
>NW_004447732.1:0-2029 GCF_000243295.1 Trichechus manatus latirostris
CCCATTGGTGCTGAAGATGTGCTCTGGATAAAGGGTTGTCTCTATGCTGGGAGAAGATCAAAGCTCCTGAAATGACACAAAAATTGAACAAAATGAGCTAAGAAGTATCCTAAATGTGGGCTAAGTAAGAAATTAACCAGTTTCAAGAAGCCAAACAGGAACTTATTGGAGATGTATAATGGTCATTTTTAATACCAATGCAGCATCAGAATTAATAATAGACAATCTTCTTGGTTCTGAAATCAACACAGCAGAGTGGTTTAAAATGAGGTACCATTAGCTAAATCAGTGTTAGATGCTCTGCTGGAGATAAGGAACTTGTTACAAATGTGCAAGTTAAACTGTGTGTGATATCAACGAAGGACATTCCCTTTCTACATTGCACCAGCTTTCAGGACACGTGTTTTAAAGAGTATTACATATATTACATTTATTTACATCATATCCTTCTAAAGATCTAGTCTCTGCTCCAGAATACCCGTCATGGATGTTAATATAGATAAAGGCGTTATGTGCAGTGAGTTTTTGGCCAATATAAGCATAAACATATGCAGCAGACTCCCTAAACTACTGAATACAATCTAATCATTGCTTCCTGAATTTGAACTGGAAGTACATTTTAAAAAGATGGGATGAATTAAAATCCCAGCATATTTGTAGTAACTACTGTTACCTAGGGTCATGGTGGTGAAGTGGCTAAGAGCTCAGCAGTTCATATCCACTAGCTGCTCCTTGGAAACCCTATGGGGCAGTTCTACTCTGTCCTATAGGGTTGCCATGAGTCGAAATCAACTTAACAGCACACAACAACAAGGGTCGCTATGACTCAGAATCAACTCACCAGCAATGGGTTTGGTTTTCTTTTTATGGACAGTTCCATGTAATAAAATATATATCTCTATCATTTTTTACTGTGTAATTGGTCATCCTTCTTGGCAGCGTGTCACTCCTGCTTCCAGTCACATTTCCCTTTGGATAACAATGATCCTTGACTAATCAAAATAATTGTGGCTATGCCACATCCTGTTCTTTGGGGATATCTTCTCTGACAAAAATCTAAAATAACTTCAAGCTAAAGTGGTACATGGAGTAAATAATTTCACAGATTCCCTCATCCAGACATCTGCAGTACATTCACCACCACACGGGCAACAGGAGAGAGTTCCAAAAGGGGAGCCTCCAGCCATTAGTTAAAGCAAGACAGCAGCACTTTTAATCACAGCAGAGAAGTCAGCCATTGTACATATCTGGAGTTCCACTAAAAATTTCCTTTTGCAGTTTCTTTAAAAATAGGTATTTCTCTAGTAGGAACCCTTAAACTTTACGACAGAAAAGGATGTGAACAGCACACGTATAAGAATAAAAATATAGATAAAATGATAATCGTGAATAGAAATGCTTAAGATTTTAAAAAATGTTAATCATTAGGTTGCCCCAAAGACAGTCACATATTTCAGATGTTCCACAAGTATCTCTGGTATAAATAGAGTTTATAAGTATAATGAAAACAGCTATATAACTAGAACATGCAGAACTGATTCTCAGACAAAACTGTAAGAAAAAGATTGCCAATCCTTCCGATAAAGTGCAACTGAAAAGGCATCTATAATGTTTATGCAAAGTATTGATTCTATGAGCATGCCAATTACTTCCAGAATTTATAACCAAAGGACACATTACCATGTTTTTAAAATATCTGTCCACGTGATCGGAGAGAGTAAATGCCTTAACGTAGAGTTCTTTGAACAATGTTGACACATAGTAAGCACTCAACTAGGATTAGCTATTGTTGTTGTTACCAATATCATCAGTGTTATTACATAAAATCCACCTTAATTTAATATCAACCCTCATAGAATCATATTTAATTCCATGAACAACATATTTACAGAACAGATGTTTAATTTTCTGAAGTTTTATAGTTAGACTTTAAAATGCATAGTAAATAAAATTATTTTTTTCAACGTATTAACCATGTAGATTGTTGAATTCTGCAATGCAAAAAACCATAACAAAGAAGCTCCAAGTC
>NW_004447733.1:0-2006 GCF_000243295.1 Trichechus manatus latirostris
AAGAAACCCTAAGAATTATGTGGGACTCTGTCAAGAGGAATAACCTATTAGTGGCTGGAGTACCAGAACAGGGGAGGATAACAGAAAATACAGAGAGAATTGTTGAAGATTTGTTGGCAGAAAACTTCCCTGATATCGTGAAAGATGACAAGATATCTATCCAAGACGCTCATCGAACCCCACATAAGGTAGATCCCAAAAGAAAGTCACCAAGACATATTATAATCAAACTTGCCAAAACGAAAGACAAAGAGAGAATTTTAAGAGCGGCTAGGGATAAACGAAAAGTCATCTTGTGAGAGTCAATAAGAATAAGCTCAGATTACTCAGCAGAAACCATGCAGGCAGGAAGGCAATCGGATGACATCTATAAAGCCTTGAAGGAAAAAAACTGCCAGCCAAGAATTATATATCCAGCAAAACTGTCTCTCAAATATGACGATGAAATTAGGGCATTTCCAGACAAACAGAAGTTTAGGGAATTTGCAAAAACAAAATCAAAATTACAAAAAATACTAAAGGGAGTCCTCTGGTTAGAAAATCAGTAACATCAGATAACATCTCAAGACTAGAACACAGGACAGAGCAACCAGATATCAACCGAGATAGGGAAGTCACAAAAGTAAATCAAAGCTAAAACACCGAAAACAGGGAAACAGATGTCAATATGTAAAAGACAACAACATTAAAACAAAAAAGAGGGACTTAAAAATGTAGACATAGATTCTTCATATGGAGAGGAAGTCAAGGCGATATCAAGAAATAAAAGACTGGTATAAACTTAGAAAAATGGGGAAATATTAAGGTAACCACAAAGGAAACTAACAATCCTACAAGTCAAAATAAAAAAGTAGAAAAATATAAAGACTCAGCAAACACAAAATCGACAACAATGAAAAATATGAAAAGAAAAACGACTCAGCACAGAAAATTATGTGGAACAAAGAAACTGTGAACAACACACAAAAAAAGACATCAAAATGACAGCACTAAACTCATACTTATCAATAATTACACTGAATGTAAATGGACTAAATGCACCGATAGAGACAGAGTGGCAGATTGGATAAAAACACAATCCGTCTATATGCTGCCTACAAGAGACACACCATAGACTTAAAGACACAAAGTAAAACTCAAAGGATGGAAAAAAATGTATCAAGAAAACAACACTCAAAAAAGAGCAGGAGTGGCAATATTAATCTCTGACAAGGCAGACTTCAAAGTAAAATCCACCACAAAGGACAAGAAAGGAGACTATATAATGATAAAAGGGTCAATACACCAGGAGGACATAACTATAATAAATATTTACACGCCCGACCGGGCTCCAAAATACATAAACTCTAACTGCATTGAAAAGAGAGACAGACAGCTCTACGACAGTAGTAGGAGACTTCAACACACTACTTTCAGTGAAGGACAGAACATCCAGAAAGAAGCTCAACAAAGACATGGAAGATCTAAATGCTACAATCAACCAACTTGATCTCATAGACATATACCGAATGCTCCACCAAACAGCAGCCAAGTATACTTTCTTTTCCAATGTACATGGAACATTCTCTAGAATAGATGACATATTAAGCCATAAAGCAAACCTTAACAAAATCCAAAACATCAAAATATTACAAAGCATCTTTTCTGACCATAAAGCCATAAAAGTAGAAATCAACAACAGAAAAAGCAAGGAAAAAAAATCAAACACATGGAAACTGAACAACACCTTGCTCAGAAACTACTGGGTTATAGAAGAAATTAAGGATGGAATAAAGAAATTCATCGAGAATGAAAACACATCCTACCAAAACCTTCGGGACACAGCAAAAGCAGTGCTCAGAGGTCAGTTTATAGCAATAAATGCACACATCCAAAAAGAAGAAAGGGCCATAATCAAAATATTAACCCTACAACTGGAACAAGCAGAAAGAGAGCAGCAAAAGAAGCCCTCGGCACCAGAAGAAAGAAAATAATAAGAATTAGAGCAGAATTAAATGAAATAGAGA